>NC_133359.1:16748214-16848214 GCF_030506205.2 Paramisgurnus dabryanus | reverse complement strand
AATGTATCATTTCTAGACATGTAATGATTACCGATTTAATGGTTAACCATGATAAATTGTCCAATGTCATTTTTTAACTCTTTCACCGCCAGCGTTTAACCTCTCGACGCGCACTAGCTCGCGGACGGAAGGACGTCAGTTTTTTTTTTATTCTGCTAACAATATATATATAGCCTACTGTGTACAAACAACAATAATAATAACACTACTATACATCGTTTAAAAGGTCTAAGGGTTTAGCGTCAGTGTATGGTGTCCGTTTTGAGATTAAATTGCTCTAGTATCATAAATATAGTATTTTATTACAGAAGTCCAGATAACAACATGCATAATATAAACTGACTCCTTACCTTTGTGCTGGTATAAGGAACGCGAATCGAATCCAGTCTGTTTCAGATGTGTGAATAACCCATAAAAACTCTCCAACAAAGTACATCCAATGACCAGTTTTGTCCACAAATGCGTATAATCCGTGAAATATGGATATATTTTCCATTGTTTACATCAGATTTCATATGCACGTCTTGTAATAGATTATAATATACAATCTGAGGACTATTTACATCGTAACACTTGTATATGAGAGCACACTTGCGTTCAAAACCAGCGCTCAAACTTGATTGTACAAGTAGGCGGGAGTATAATACATAATCAGTGTTGGGGCTAGTTACTCAAAAAAGTAATATATTACGTATTACATATTACTCTCAAAAATAGTAATGCCTTACTTTACTTTATTACTCCCTGGAGAAAGTAACTAGTTATATTACTAGTTATATTACTAGTTACATTTTTTCTGGACAAGAATTTTTATTTGGGCAAGCCACGGCCAAGAAAATGCTGGCTTCCTTACCCGCTACAGGACGTGGGGCACAGCGTTCGGAGAAACATTAAAGAGTGTGCACTTCACCGTCAAGTTATTTTCCTTCCGTTGAACATAATAAAATATGACTGAATCTCCACCCGTCGAAACTAGCTTTCTGTTGCTGGGAACCTTCCTCTGAAAAAGAGCTTGCCGTTGTTGACGCTTCCATTTACCCGATCTGTCTTTGTGCTGCTGCCGCTCTGTGCTGCTGGCTACCGGGTGTCGACCAATCGGTGATGGTAGATGATACCTCGTGCCAAACTTAGACCAATCACTGTTCCATTCACGCCCTCCTCCCCTTCCCTTTTGTTCTCTGTGTTTTGTGCCTTGTGTGATGAAGGTGCTACTGGCGAATGTAACTTAAGTAACTAGCTCGGGAAAACTGTAATAATATTACCATTTTCAGACGGGTAATGCCTTACACTACTAGTTACTGAAAAAAGTAATTTTATTACAGTAACTAGTTACTTTGTAACTAGTTACACCCAACACTGTACATAATATCCAAACAGCGCTGTCTAATATCGTGACGTCATCTGACTCGCGCGTTCCTCCAATGACTTCATGGAAAATATTGATAGACAGAACGTGTAGCCAATTAGAACACGAATTCAACGATCTTTGTGTGAAGCTTTATTTCCTGGTGTGGATACGGCATTTTATACGCTTATATAAGGATAAACAATAAAAAGAACGAACGTGTATGCATGTAAACAAAAGACTTTTATTTTGTGGCTGACTGGCACTTAGAAAAGGCACTAGTCTTACAAAAACTCTTGCAAGAACCTCATTTTTGGGTCTATTGACTTCAAACGTGAAATATAACTTCTTTAGACTTGTGGCTTTGGCCTCATTGCATTTATAGGTTTCACACATATATTTATCATTAAGATTTTTAGTGTTAAAAAAGATGTTATGCAAAAAATTTTTTATTACAATGTACTTCAGCCTCTCTAACTTTTTTTTTTTTAATCTTAAAATAATTTTGAAACATGGAAAACGAAGCTCAAAGTGTCTTCTATCTAATGATACCACAGTATGCTTATACTATAAATGGTTTAGTAAAAACAGCCCTTTTAGTGAAAGTAGGTATTTTCATGGTTTCGGGCCAGAATGGGGGTGCTTTTCAAGAGGTTAAAAAAAAAGTTGGGTTAGGGTTAGGGTTAGGTTAGGGTTAGGGTTCCGGTTTTAAAAAGTTGCGGAAGGGCGCCACCTGGTGGATAATAGCGGTATTGTGGAAAGACGGAAAATCTCGTCATTGGCGGGGAAGCATTTTCTCTTAATTGACGAGATATCTTGTCAAAGGCGGGGAAAGAGCTAATTACCGTTTAATTGTGCCAGTCTCACGGTTCAAAAACCTCTGTCCGGCATCAACCAATTTAAACTATAAGATAAGGCACCAAATTTATTCACGTCTGCTTGAAAATGTTTGTGGTGACAGTGCTTTACTGACTGAATTTAAAGGCGAAGTGTGTAAATTTTAGCGGCATCTAGTGGTGAGGTTGCAAATTGCAACCAATGTCTCAGTCCACTGCTCACCCCACGCTTTTAAAACACATAGAGAAGCTACGGTAGCCGCCACCGGACAAACATGTCGTCGGAGACAACTAAAAAAGTTTGTCCGTTAAGAGCTTCTGTAAAAACATGCTGGCACAAAATGGCGCCTACCATGTAAGGGGACCCTCGGTGTATGTAGATAAAAACGCCTCATTCTAAGGTAATAAACACATAACGGTTCATTATGTAAGTTCTTTATACACCACTGATATTATAATTATGTATATAATATTGCATTTCTGTCAAGAGATCATTTTAAAAATTACACACTGCACCTTTAAATCCAAAAATTTCCACATTTAGGAAAATCTAGTTGTATCTCATGTGTTAACATGATTTCTCGTTCCCATCTGATTGATGGCCATCAGTGGCTGAGTTAAAGACAACAAATCCCATCATTCCACGCTGCTTCTGAGCATCATTAATCTACGTCATTGTTATTGATATTGTTGTATTCTGCAGGGCTTAAAAAATGGCACGTCTCTGCTTTTATGAGCACATATCAGAGACAGAATAAGCCAGTGTTTGAGGACTCTGGGCAGGTCATGTTTGATCCCATATCTGTACCTCCATATTTACAGAGTCTTGTGTGTTGTACTCTTTATGTCTTTCTGGAAAGATGGCTGTTTAGAAGATGACAGTGACGAGGACATGGAGAACGAAGATCTAGACAAGGACTATGTGAGTGTTTGGGTGTCACAAGGGATAAGAAGGACAGATGTGCTTTTCACCATAGCTCATAAACATCAATAGGCTTTATGCCCAGCTGCACTACTTCCTGAACTTCAGCCAGCTCCTTGTTTCCTGTCTGCCATTATTGGACAAACTGATTAATCCAGGTGTGCCTGACCTCAGTAGTCACAACAACAATAATCAGACACACCTGAATTAATCAGTTTGTCCAATAATGGCAGACAGGAAACAAGGAGCTGGCTGAAGTTAAGGACGTAGTGCAGCTGGGTATAAAGCCTATTCGGTTTGACATCCCTGTAGGATATAAATCATTTAAAATAATTTCCAAGTCAAAACTGTAAATAATAAAAACAATAATGCTGCATGTTATTTAAAAATGTAATTATTTAAGGGAGCATTAGTTCTTACTGACCAATATAAGCACTCAAATGAACATATAAAATGTGCCGGCTATATTCATACACCTGCCAGTCTGACCTACAAAATCATTCCCAGGCCAACGGTTAAAATGCATGGTTTAGCAGCAATATTTAAATCCCAGCTCGTGCACAATTTTTGCTTTAAATATGATGGGTTTTAGGTCACACCTGCACACATCCAAACTTTCGTTTAGCAATCGCAGATGTATTATTGCATGAAGTAGTGTGTACAAAATCATCAGTGGGAAAAAACATTCCCGAATTACATTGATGAGAGACACTTTTTAGCGGATGCATGAACGCTTCGTGCAATTCCGCATCGTAATTTTGGCCGAGCCATCGGCGTGTGTGTAAAGTGTGTGTAAATTCGTCTGATTCATTCCCCCTCTTAAAATCGTGATTGAAGAGCGGGGTCCGCGCGAGACAGGAGCCTGACATGAGTGACTTCCTGTTCTCACGCAACTTCAATAATAGGACCCCTGATTCAGCCATAAATCAATGACTTCACAATCCTGTCCCTGCTGAGACTGCATCGTCAAACTAAAGTGCTTGCACCCTCGTCTGCCTCATACACTCTCTCCAGATGCCGCTAATGCATTTATTCATTTTTGTGCTCGCACCCCATTCTCTTGCCATATCTAAGATTCCACATGGTGCTTTGTGCCTACTGAGGTGAGGTGTTCAGAAAATCTCAAGATTTTGCAATGAATATTTTAGGGGCAAGTCAACATATTACAGTGTTTTGGTTAGTTTTGCAGCTCATGGTTAAATCCACCTTAAATAATTAAAAACAGAAAAGGTCGTAGTGCTAAACATTAAAGAAGATCATATACTGTACAAAATGTCTTTAGGTGTATTGGTGTAAACCATATAATAAAAAAGGTGAGCACACATCCAAGATTGTCCACAAAGCTTGTACACATTTATTATGCCCAGGCCAAATATACATAAAAGTTCACTTTTTCCACTTTTATGTATAGTTAGCTTCTGCATAATAGTTTATATAAGGTCTCTGGCTGGTCTGGTCTTGGATGTGTGCACATTTTTTATTCGTAAATCCCTCAAACACAAATTTGCATACTATCCTTATCACTTTAGGAAGTATGGTATTCATTAATTTTATCATTTGCTTTAATTTCAATTGAATTTTACTTATTTATATAGCGCTTTTCACAATATTTTAATTGTTTCAAAGCAGCTTCATATTAATAGATGCAGGAGAAAACACACAAAAAACGTAAAAGACAGCCAGACATAGCTGATTTTATAGAGGATATACTACACTCACCTAAAGGATTATTAGGAACACCTGTTCACATGGGGTGTGGTCCTGGGGTGTGGTCCATCAGCTGTTTGGCACAGAAAGGGAGTATAGTTCAGAATTCTGCAGCATCCTATTGGCTGAAAAGTGTCACATGACCTCCCAGTCTTCATATGCATTAACATGGAATGATGTTTGTGGACTGTGGTGCTAAATAGCACTAAAAGCTCGTAATCATAGGGGAATCATTTTTAGTGCTATATAGCACCTACAGTATATAGCACCTATGAAGAACCATACGGCAACCATACAGCACCACATATGGTTCTACATAGCACAATATGATTCTACACAGGTCCTACACAGGTACAAAATAGGCACTTAAAATGGTTTCCCTAATATTACGACCTAGTGAACCACTTTTAGTGCTATTTAGCACCATTTGTTTTACGAGTGTATGTGTGAGTTTGCATTGAAGCTTGTAAGTGTATTGTGATTATAAATTTGTTTTTATCCATGGTAGGAGGATGACCTAGAAACAGATGTCAACAAGCTCCAACCTCGACCCGAGCCTGACAGACCCCTGGAGCAGCTGGGCCAGTACATGCGCTTCTGCCCAGAACTGCACCATGACTTCCAGGTAAACCCTTTATGGGCAACCTACTGCTAAACTTCTACACCAGTTGCACTTTCTTACACACTTTATGCATAATTGTCTTTAAAATACACAGCTTGGTGAGATGACCAGAAATTCCAAGTAGCTTTCTTTAAGTATTATAAAGTAGACGTCCTTCCTGCATTCTAGAATAGAGCAAGGCGATTGGACGGAATGTGATTAAAAACGATGAGAGCAATATATGACATCATCCGAAAAGAAAAGATGTCAATCTGTAACTTTTTTTGTGGTAAAAAATATACAAATGTCCATTATTGAGCAAGAACGTAAAAGGTTTTCATTACATCAAATGAACATTTTGTAATTATTTACTCACACTCATGTTGTTTTTAACCTATATGAGTTTCTTTTTTCTATTGAACACAAACGAAGGTTGGTACCCATTGACTTCCATAGTAAGAAAAACAACTAAGTCAATGGGTACACTGAAAAAAATCTCCGGTTGCACATAAAGTTTTCTTAAAATAATTTTTCTTAAAATTTTTTTTTGATCTATGTAATTTAATTATGTACACCAGTTCAACATGATTGAATCAAGTTTTCTTAAAATAAAATATATTATTAATTAATGTTAATTTATTTTTAGAAAAAACCGAAGTTTTTTTTTTCTGTGTACCGCCAACTGTGTTTTATTTTTTTGTACCCCAAAATGCTTTAAATAAGGATTAAAGAATATATTTTTTTTTCCGCTATGATATGGACTGATAAATCATGCAAAATTTGCCATAAAAATGTTATTAAGAAAATAAATAGGGTCAGTTTCCTTTCCTTTTTGCTCCAATCTGCTCTTAAGAAATATTTCAAAGAGGGTTTCCGTACCAGTCTGCATCCCTGGGGTTTTGTTGTTGCAGTCGGGCGTGAAAGTTTAAAATCTCGTACCCTTAATGGCAGACACCCAGGATAAAGCTTATAGGAAGTGTCTTTAAAAGAGCACTTGCACTGAATATGGACTGTGTGTGAAACGGTAAGAGAGTTTGATGGGTGCAAAATGTACTACATCACCTACTGCAAAGACAGCGGTATGCAGCTTTAAAGCACAACGGGGACACGGCTTGTTCCGAAAATTACCTCATTGCGCTTTAAAAATCAGACACTTCAGCTGCAGCTCGGCACAAATGCGGCGTGTTCACCTCACCATTCATCTTAATAGAGTGATTCGGTTTCTGTTTTTTGCTGACCTGCATAGTTCTGGGGAAAACATATCCTGTTTGCAGAATGTCCAGAGGAAATAAGAAAATATGATTCATCTATTCTCTGGCGGTCTCAATGATTATGTGGCTGCTTTTCATTTATTCGTCATGAAGAATATAAATGTCTGCGTGTCTCGTTTTTTCCTTTAAGAATACTTTATATGATTAATACAGTTGGGTAAAAGTCTGAGACTCAGTAAATGCTTTTATTTTTATTTTATTTTGTTAATATTTTCTTTGTTTGTTTATTTATTTTCAATTAGGAAGGAATTAAATTGAGATAGAAAGATAGAATTAGGAAGGAATGTAAATAAGATAAAAGTTTAATTAAAGAAAACTAATTTAAGTTTTTTTTAGCAAAACTTTATAGTTTACAGTTTCAATGCAACTCTAAATGATCCCAATCAAGGCATAAGGCAATGTCATTTTCGGCAAAAAAGTACTTTTTAACAACTTCTTGTCTTGCACTAGCCTTGTGATGTACCAGCATGACCTTACGTATTACGTAAATACGTCGAAAGTTCACATATGACGTATGCGAAACTACCACTACAGTGTTTACAAGTGTGGAGAAAGAGGACCGTTCAGACGCTGCTGTATGTGGAATTATACTAATTCATGTCTTTGGGACGTATTTTAACGTTCTAAGCGCATTTTCTAAAGCGCACAGTCTAAACGGTCGTATCCAAATCCACTTTTGCTAATTTAACGACGGGAAAAACGATTTGTGCGCCTAGCACACAGTCTAAAAGGGTTGTTCCTATTTTAGTAATGAGTAATGTGTGTGTTTTGGGCATAATGTGCCAATGGGAGTCTCAGCTTTCATGCCCTTTTAAAGCCACTCGTTGCACTTGTGCCATGCCGATTCCCTATTTACATGGCAGAATATGTAAACTGAAAACTAAGCGGAGGAAGAAGACCACCAGCTTAAGATTGATGCTAAAAAAATGTGTTGTTTTCATTTGTATTGAAATATTTATTTTTGTGGTATAACCTTTAAAAATAGTTTTTTCTTTCAGCAAGGAAAGTAAGATTAGCAGACTTGCTGTAAATGGAAGGATAGCCTGCAGTGTAATCTCAAAAAATAATTTACAAATATGCAAGAAAAGGTTTGTACTCTTAAAAGACTTTATTTGTAACAAACAGGAGATAAAGAATTTACAAACGTGTGGAGAGGCGAAACGTTTCAGCACTCATACAGTGCTGTGAGTGTTTTAAAAAGCATGACTTAAAAAAGGTTTTTATCTCATCATATCCACAGGTACAAAGTCATCATTTACAATAAATCTGTGGGGTAGCATTTAAAATTTTATTCAAAAAGCATTATTTGCATTTGTTTAAAGCAAAACATTCAATTACTTACCAGGCACCAGGTAAAGCAGCTCTTTACGCCTTCTAATGTCTCATAATCAGTCCTCATTTATGGACTCAATAATAATCTTTTACATCGGTGCAAAATTGGGTGCAAATGCATTTGCTATTTAAACAGTATGGCACTAAACGTGAAATTGATAATTGCACCGGGTTGAAAATAGCAAAAGATACGTGTGTTGCGCATTACGCCGGATGCATGATAAGGCCCTTTGTGTCAGTTTATTGTTTAAAATCGCCCACAAGTGTGCGTTGTAACGCGCAACCTTCCAATGTGATTGCATAATATGTAAGGTCGCGCTGGCGCGTCATGTAGCTTGTGCAAGACGAAAAGTTGAGGTTTTAAAAGTACTCATTTTCTTTGATCGTTTTGCAAGATATGACCCTTATGTCATAAGTCCTTTGAAGCTGCATTGAAACTGGAATTTTAAAATGCATTGAGGTCCAATAAAGTCCACTATATGGACAAAAACTGTTATTTTCCTCAAAACTGAACGTCCTTGACTGAACAAAGAAATACATAAACATTTTGGATGACAAGGGGTAAGTAAATTATCAGGATTTTTTTGTAAATGGAGTAATTCTTTAAGTTTTTATCAGTGGTTTTTTACATTATTTTAACTTCATCTGGTAATTTTTTGTAGTGTTGTGCAACATGACATCCAGAATAAGCAGATGAAGTATATCTTTTGTTAGTAAAAAATCTGCATGGTTAGTTGGTGTTTAATTAATTTATTTTTATTTTAAAATCATTTATTTGCATCTTATGATTTAATTAATTAATTCAATGTTTTTTATCAACTTACGAACCCCCGGCAATTCCCGATCTATTATATCCCAGAGTGATTTGTAAAGTCTTTCGGAAAGCATCTTTACTGTAACACTCTAAAGGAAACAAGAAATTTTTGTACAAATGCAATAATTGCCTACAGTTGACTGACTCAAAAGTATTACAGAGTTTTAAATATATTATAATAGTTTTATGCCTTCATATTCATATTATTTATTAGCAATTCTTAAAGGGAAAGTTCACTTAAAAATGAAAATTCTGTCATCATTTACTCATTCTCATCTTGTTCTTAACCTGTATGAATTTCTTTTTTCTGATGAACACAAAAGAAGATATTCTGAAAAATGATGGTAAACACACAGCAGATATTGTCCATTGACTTCAATAGTAGAAAAAAATTTTTGTAAGTATTGTGATAAATGATAATATTTTGATAAATGATGGTAAGCACACAGTTGACGGTACCCATTAAATCCCATCATATTTTTGTATTCCTACAATGGAAGTCAATGGTCACTATTTACTGTGTGTTCATTACAAAAAAAGAAATTCCTACAGGTTTAGAACAACATGAAGATGAGTAAATGATGACAGAATTTTCATTTTAAAGTGAACTATCCCTTTAATTACTTACACAATTAACTGGAATTAATTACTGTAAAATTTTGATCTTAGGCTGTACACACCTTTTTCCCTTATTAAATAATAAAACATCATAATTTAATAAAACATGTATCACGAAAATATACACATCATAAATATTCATCTCTAGAGGTTTTGCCACAGTGTTATTCAGTCGACTGCAGCATCATTGACGGAAATGACTGATGACATTTCAAGTTTCCTAATATGTTCAGCGTAACTCTTCATTTTAAATGTGTCACCGCCCTTCCCATCAGGAGTGACTGTTGTCATTAGATTGACAGCTCCTCTCGCAGCACAATAACACACAGAAACCCCAGCGTGGCTGTCTTTAGCATGCGGATGAGTAAAAACTAATAGAAATGTCAACATACCTCCAGTTCATCAACGTTCGACTCCCTCCTTATTTAGACATGGCGTTATTTTAATTCAAATGATATTACATGATGTACTGCCGCCGTCGTCCAAAACATCCCATTCCTCGGTTCATTTCCCCCCAACCTTATTGATGTTGCAATTTGAAGTTCTGCAAGGAAATGACGAGCTAGTAATTTACGTTTTTCTTCCATTTAATCGTTTTAATAATCAATTCAATATCGGCTAGACAACAGGCCAATCGGTTTACAGAAATGCATCCCGCCAGGCCTCTCCCTTAAAGATAATAATTTTTGAAGCTTGTAATTCAAATAAACGTGAATGTCCTTTTTTTATTTCGATAACTCAAACCCCAAGAATACGTGGTCTGCTTATGCCCTCTTTCTCTGCACAAGTCTTTGATGTATCTCCTCCATTATGGTTAAATGCCACCGTGATGCGAAGAGGCTACGTCTGGATTTGACACAGGGGTTGTAATCACATAGTTGCATTATGCATGCTGCGTAAAATACCAAGATGAAAGATTTACAGCTGGACACCCATGCCAATCAGATTAATCTTGTATGACAACGGCGTGCCACCTGTAATATGCGTGTCAGTATGAATTACATAGCATTTCGCCATAGCTTGAACGTGCCTAAGACTAAGTAGTATGCACACTTTCAAAGAAGTTTGGGGTTTATAAAAGCGCACCAAAAGTTAAGGTAAAACTGCAGAGTTGAAAATGATGTGGGCTAAGTAAAGGTAGAGAGAGGGGGGCTGGCGCAAAAACCAAAAGAGTGTCTTCCCTGAGGACTCGCCTTAGGATACTATGTTCACTTTGATCTCCATTTCTTTGTGTGATGCTGCACATGGCAGCCTGGAGTTGAAGCGCATTAGATGTGCATTTCTCATAGCATGACACCAACATTCTTGTTTCTGTGCGAGTAAGACCAAGACTTGGATGCATTTGTTTTGTAGCTTTCATGGTTTCTTAGCCAGAGCCTGAGGAAGCATTACCACACAATGCTATTTACAGTGATTTTATTTACATTTTTAACCGTTACCCTGAGCTCAGAGTACACTTCGTTTATTGTGTGCATTAATTAATTCAGCCTATTGATCGATTCTCAATTCAGTTCTCAATGACACACAGCCTTGTTGCCGTCTGTGAACATAACCGAATGCTACATAGTTTACATTTTTATTCACTTCAATCCAAAGCAATTTACACAAGGTATGCAATTTTTTAAGTATCTGTGAACCCATAGCCTTTTGCCCTGCAAATGCAAAACCACTGTAAACTTTACTGTAGTTTAAAGGTATTGCAGAGGATTTTCTTTTTCCGGGTGGATCATCAAGACTATTGGTCCTCCTAGTTGTCAATCAGGAGTGTTGCGCAATTGCATTTTTTTAAAAAAGTGGAGAAGGCGGTTCTTTTCTAAAATTCGAGAAAATCCTCTGCTACACCTTTAAACAAGTCATTTTAACTTTCTTGACAACACTCTAAGAAAGGATATGTTAATTTTTTTATGGGCCGGATTTACTAAACGGGGCAAATTAGCGAGAGAGCACAATTCCAAAAAGCGCAGATGGGAGTGGGAATATTTTCGGGCTATTTACTAAGAAAGTGCACATTAAATAACACAGGTGCAACAGCTGATTTCCATAATGACCAACGCCATCTATTAAGGGCGCACTCACACTATCCAAACCAAACCGCGCTCGGGCGCGTTTGACCCCCAAAGCCTGGTTTGTTTGACTAGTGTGATCGTTCTGTTCCGTGCCCGGGCGCGGATTGGTTAACTGCGCCGCGGCCGGGTTGCAGAGGAGGGCCGGAGCGTGGTTCACTTGGGCTCAGGCGCGGAAGGCTGTGGTGTGAGCGCAATCGCGCCTGAGCGCGATTCAAAAGTTGAAGACATCAGTTGCGCGACCACTCACCTTCATCTGCCTCCGTAAAAACCTTTTGATGCGAGCAGCGGAGTTACGTGAATGTCCGAGCTGCACACGTGACAAATCAACTAAGCAATATGATGACATGTGAGAGGGCTGTCTGTAATCGCGCACCAAACGACTCTGAATAAAAAACACAGACTTATCATTACGGCTTTTTTCAAAACAATCGCATCTTTATGACGAAAGCGCGCCCGGACTCGGATCGATACAAAGTACAGTGTGAGTGCGTGCATCTGGGGGAGAAGGGAGGGGTTACAATCGCGCTGGGGCATGGTTTGGTTTGGTTTGGATAATATGAGTGCCCTAAGAGCAGCACAAAGTAGTTCACAGTCGCAAATAAACAGAGCTGATGAGGTGCGGTTGATCTACTAACACCTGATGTGCTTGAGTTCAGCACCACGTAAATCACAGCAGAAAATTTGGGGTGTGTAATCCCAGCTAACGAAGCAATAGTACACTGAAAAGAAGTTGGGGACAAAAAATGAACGTTTACAAGAAATTTTGAAACGTCTAGTTTTGAGTGACTTCTCTTTTATTTACTTCAGCGAATAAAAAATAGCATTGCTTGGCAAACAATATTTTTGAATAATATGTTCCTCTGGCATTTTATATAAACTCTTACATGTTAAAACAATTCTCTGCCTTGTATCACGCGCTCACTAATCTCGGTGATGAGGCTTCTTTTAACATCAATTGCAGCCATTTCAACCGCAAACTAGTAAAGACATTTAAAATGAATTGTAAATTCAAGTTGATTAAACTTAAAAAATGTAGGGGCCAAAGGTTTTTTTTACAGTGTAGTTACTAATTTATCTCAGCTATTTTCTTTCCTGATTCCAAAAACGACAGGCACGGATGGCTTCGAACAGCTGGTGGATAACGTAATTGAATTGACCCCAGACAGATTCGCTCGTTCCTTGTGTGAATTGAATCCCTGCTCTTTCTTTTCACCCACTTGTCAGAACATCTGAGCACATACTGTATTCCCCGATTCCCACATCCTGAACTCATCAAAGGGGTCGTCGTACGTGTCTGTATCAAGATTGCGATGAAAATAAGGTTCCCTTTCAATACGGTTCACTTCGCATTGCGTCAGTTTGCTGACGCTATGGGGGAAACTCCTGTTTACTCCGTGATTGAAGCCTATTGGTTAACGTCTGTAGAAAATACAGACCAATGACGTTTGAGCCCGCGCGGGGGCGTGGCACACGTCCCTATATAAGCCGGTGAAATACGTCAAGAGCTCATTACTTTTCTCCTTCAGCGCGAACCTTCTCGCTGCTCCGAAGAAGAAGCCCTTACTCGCCGTCGATCCAAGCACTGCAGCGGACTACAACACACCAGCGTGTTCCCCTGCCGCTTTCCGGTGAGCCTAAAAGAGAGTATCTAAAAGAGCAGAAGCGCGTTGAGATAATGTCGCTTCGGCATTGCGGCTCCTGCCGAGCCCCTTTGCCTGTGGAGGATTTCCACAAGGAGTGCGTCATCTGTCTGGGTCCTGCCCACGCCGAGGCCGTACTCGCCGAGGCGGGCTGCGCCCACTGCGAGCTCCTTCCTATCGCGGTGCTGCGCTCCCGCCTCGAGATCTTTAAACGGAAGGCTTCCCGTGCTCTCCCGCCTAAACAGCAGCGGAGCCGTGAAGCTGGAAGACGCCCTGAGACCGAGTCCACGCCGGCTCATCCCCCGCGTGCTCTGTCTCCCCGCCGTCACCCTGTCACCTTCGCCCATGAAGACCTGCGCCCCCTGCCGAGTGCTAGCGGCATGGTTTCCTTTGGGTCCGGTGACAACTTGGAAGTGATGTCATCCTCTGAGGAGTTAGAGGATTGGGCGGCTTCGGATGACGACGCCCACGCAGCCGCCGCTGATGAACCTACCGAGTCGCGTCCTCACGACTCTGAGCTCATCCGCATCTTGACGCAAGCTACGGCGGAGCTCAACATCAAGTGGTCGCCGCCGTCAGAGCCTCAACTCAGCCGGTTGGACGAGTGGTTTCTGCAGCCCGGGCGCCGTCAATCGTCCCGCCAACGGCCGGCGCCGTTTTTCCCTGAGGTTCACCAGGAGCTCACCAAATCTTGGCGTGCTCCCCACTCCACCCGAGCTCAGAGCGCCGTCTCCCACGTCCTCTCCGTAGTGGACGGCGCCGACGAACACGGCTACTCCAAGATGCCGCCGCTCGAGGAAACTGTCGCCGCCCATCTCTGCCCGTCTTCAGCCGGCGGATGGAGGGCGAAGTTGAACCATCCATCAAAGCCCTGTCGCCTGACATCGACCAGGTATACCAGGCAAAGCTCCTCCGTGACATGGACGAGACAGGTCCGGACCCGTCGACCTTTCAGAACCTGCGCAGCGCGACTGATCTGGCCCTTCGCGCCACTAAAGTCGCCACTCAGGCTGTAGGAAGAGTCATGGCCAGCCTGGTTGTTCTGGAGAGACATCTGTGGCTGAACTTGACGGAGATAAAGGACACGGATCGGGTTGCCCTTCTTGACTCGCCCGTGTCACCGTCGGGGCTCTTCGGCTCCGCTGTGGAGGGGTTCACCCAGCGCTTCACTGAGGCACAGAAATCGTCGCAGGCTATGCGGCATTTTCTACCTAAACGATCTGCCTCAGCGTCTGAGACCGGCCGCCCAAAACCGCCGCCAGCTCAACGCCCTAAGCCAGCACCAGCTCAGCCCCAGCAGAGAGCTGAACCGGAGGTCAAGCGCCAGCGTCCTGCACGACCGGCTGGCCCGCCTCGACGCCGCGGTCCCCGTCCTCGGATTACGCTGGACCCGACGCCGGCACCGCCTCCC
The DNA here is from genome assembly GCF_030506205.2 of Paramisgurnus dabryanus. Taxonomy (NCBI): domain Eukaryota; kingdom Metazoa; phylum Chordata; class Actinopteri; order Cypriniformes; family Cobitidae; genus Paramisgurnus; species Paramisgurnus dabryanus. The sequence continues at coordinate 16,833,651 of NC_133359.1, read as the reverse complement.
TGAAGAGAGTCTGAGGAGGAAAAGAGGCTCTGGTCCCGCTTCGGCCGGCCCGCCCTCGAAAGTTCTGCGTGTTTCAGTCCCCTCGGGCGCTGGACACACCCTCGCTGTAACAGCGAAACACAAATTTTTACCTTTTCACAAAAAGAGCAAATTTCCTCCTCTGTACACACAAACACACACACACGGCTTAACGTCCATAAGCATATCGACGCTCGCCGTCAAATTTCACGTTTGGCAATCCACCCCCGGTATGCTGGGCTGGATTCTAAACGTAATCCAACACGGTTATTCACTCCAATTCGCCCGGAGACCACCCCGGTTTCGCGGCGTTCTCTACACCACTGTCCCAGACGATCGTATGCAGATCCTCAGGGAAGAGGTGCGTTCTTTATTACTAAAAGACGCGATAGAGACGGTCCCGGCGGATCAAAGCGAATCAGGCTTTTACAGTCGTTATTTTCTCGTTCCAAAGAAAGACGGCGGCCTCAGACCGATATTGGATCTACGCGTTTTGAATCGCGCTCTTGCCAAACGGCCGTTCAAAATGCTTACAGCCAGACGAATCATGGCGTTAATTCGACCGGGCGATTGGTTCATATCAGTGGATCTGAAAGACGCTTACTTTCACATTCCGATAGCGCCACGTCACAGGCCGTTCCTAAGATTCGCGCTCGACGGGACAGCATACCAGTACAAAGTTCTGCCCTTCGGATTATCTCTGGCACCACGCACATTTACCAAATGTGCGGATGCGGCTCTCGCCCCTCTCAGACAGAGCGGCATCCGCATATTGAATTACCTCGACGATTGGCTTATTCTGGCACAGTCAGAGAGGGAAATTACTGCGCACAAGACCGTTGTACTCCAGCATTTGGAGAATTTGGGGTTCAAAATCAACCTCCAGAAGAGTTTGCTCACCCCCACGCAGCGAATCGCGTTCTTAGGCACGACGCTCGACTCATTAAAGATGCGGGCATGGCTTACACAGGAACGCGCGCTCACGGTCAGACGCGAGGCGGCATCGTTCAAAGCGGGTTCACATCTCCCTCTCAAACGATTCCAAAAAATGTTGGGTCTGATTGCAGCAGCATCCCCACTAATACCGTTGGGAATGCTGTTCATGAGGCCGCTTCAGTTTTGGTTGAAAGCGGAAGTTCCGCCCCGTGCTTGGTTGTCGGGCCGCTTATTAATCAAAATCACGTACAGCTGCGTGAAAGCGCTTTCGATATGGACATCCCCTCACCTTTTCCTCTCGGGCACGGAGCTCGGCTCCGTGAGCAGGAGGAAAGTGGTGACTACGGATGCGTCTGCGACGGGTTGGGGCGCTCACTGCGACGGCGAGCTCGCCTTCGGTGCGTGGAACAACCAGTTGTCTCAGCTACATATCAACCACCTCGAGATGTGGGCGGTTATCTTGGCGCTACGACACTTTCGACCGAAACTCCAACATCAACACGTTCTAGTGCGGTCGGACAGTATGACGGTGGTTTCGTTCATAAACCACCAAGGAGGGCTGAGATCTCGCTCCCTATCCAGGCTGGCGAAACGGCTTTTATTATGGGCTCACGCGAACGTACGTTCGTTAAAAGCGACTCACGTACCGGGTGTAGCCAATACGGGTGCAGACATTCTCTCGCGCAACGGTCCGCCGCTGGGAGAATGGAGACTGCATCCTCAGACGGTCGAGAGAATATGGACCGTCTTCGGCCGGGCGGAGATCGATCTGTTTGCATCAGACGAGAACGCGCATTGCCCGATCTTCTTCTCGAGACATCACGATGCCCTGTCGCAAGCATGGCCGGCGTGTCTTCTGTATGCTTTTCCTCCGGTGGCCCTGTTACCACAGGTCCTTCAGAGGATAAGAGAGACGAAATGCGCGATAATTCTGGTCGCCCCGTTTTGGCACAATCAACCATGGCTCCCCGACCTATGGCAGCTGAAAACATCAGCACCATGGCCAGTACCGCTGAGGAAAGACCTCCTATCTCAGGCGAGAGGGACGATATGGCATCCACAGCCGGAGCTATGGAATCTACACGTTTGGTCTCTGAACGGCAACCATCACGCCTTTCAGGACGAGTGTTAAATACTCTAACTGAAGCTAGGGCCCCATCTACCAGGCGCCTTTACGCTCAAAAGTGGTCTATTTTTTCTGATTGGTGCACGACGAAAGACTTAAACCCAAACACCTGTGAAGTGGAGCATATTCTCTCCTTTCTGCAGGAAATGCTGGACAGCGGTCGCGCGCCCTCGACGCTTAAAGTGTATGTGGCGGCGATAACGGCGAATCACGCCCTTATCGCCGGTCGCACCGTGGGAAAACATGATCTCATCATTAAATTCCTCAGAGGCGCTCGCAGACTAAACCCACCGCGACCTAACACGGTCCCGTCTTGGGATCTGTCCACGGTCCTGAAAGCGCTGCGCGGTCCCCCTTTCGAGCCCCTCGAACAGGCTGACCTGCGCGCTCTCTCGTTTAAAACCGCTCTCCTCCTGGCGTTGGCATCGGTTAAACGAGTGGGCGATTTACACGCGTTTTCAATTGACCCGTCGTGTCTGGAATTCGGTCCTAACGATAGCAAAGTGATCCTTAGACCGAGAGCGGGATACATTCCTAAAGTTTTGACCACGCCATTTAGAGTTCAGGTGGTTTCACTTCTCGCCCTTCCGACGGCGGACGGCGAACAAACCCCGAACACGCTCTGCCCCGTCAGAGCGTTAAGAATATACACGGACCGTTCTGCCTCATACCGCAAGTCAGATCAGCTGTTCGTAAGCTTCGCGCAACATTCCTTAGGTATGCCGCTCACTAAACAGAGGCTATCTAAAGGGATCGTCGAAGCCATTGCTTTGGCTTACGCCTCCCTGAATGAACATTGTCCAGTTGGTTTAAAAGCTCACTCCACGAGGGGTATGGCTTCATCTTGGGCTTGGTCTACAGGGATTTCTATCGTTGACATTTGTAACGCGGCCGGCTGGTCCTCGCCGTCTACGTTTGTCAGATTTTATAGCCTGGATGTCCCTGCCTTACAAGCACAGGTCTTATCGGCTTAATGATTCACGCGACTGCGTTTCTGTATGCTTTCACGGTGCGTTGCTAGCTCACCGTCATGGCTACCTATTAATAATTCACGCACAGCTCGCGGCGCGCTCAGGGAACCCGCCGTCTCGTGCTCTATTGTATATGCATCATTGTGCGTTTAGAAACTTCACTGTATGCGTATTACTGTCTCATATATGGTGCTTACACTTGCGCTCGCTAGAGCTATGTATATGCTGGGTTAGGGCCACATGCAGTGTCTCTCCGGTAAGGGCACCTCAGTCCGTTGTGTATGCACGGCGGGATGGGATTACGTTCCCCCATAGCGTCAGCAAACTGACGCAATGCGAAGTGAACCGTATTGAAAGGGAACGCTTAGGTTACTCACGTAACCCCGGTTCCCTGAAATAACGGGAACGAAGCATTGCGTCGCTGGCCGTGCTACAAACGTCTACGCAGCGAGTGTTATTCGGCTGCGCGCTTCAGTCGAATAATAATGAGCTCTTGACGTATTTCACCGGCTTATATAGGGACGTGTGCCACGCCCCCGCGCGGGCTCAAACGTCATTGGTCTGTATTTTCTACAGACGTTAACCAATAGGCTTCAATCACGGAGTAAACAGGAGTTTCCCCCATAGCGTCAGCAAACTGACGCAATGCTTCGTTCCCGTTATTTCAGGGAACCGGGGTTACGTGAGTAACCTAAGCGTTTTTTTTAAATAGCCTAAGCAGCTATATTGTCTTCATGTTGTTATTTACAGTTCTTAAAATGGATACGACAAAGAGCGGCCCCCTGACACGTGATATGCGGCTTGACAACCGATGCGTTTCTGTACAGCAGGGTTCATTTATATTAATGTATCTCTCTCCATTGGTATTCATGAAAGTTGGGGCTTTTTTGTGCTTGCGAGTGTTTTTAGATGTGTAAGAGTAAAAAATTATAATTTAAGTCCAATGAAATAGCAAAGGGTGCAGTGCTAAAGTTTTGTATCTAATAAATTCACTTTGATGATGCACAGCTTATGTTCTCAGCACCAAACATCAGAGCACATGTTATCAGAATTCAGGGTGTTGTTTAGAATCTCAGATGTTGTCTAGGGAGGTAAATGAGGATGATAGAGGCTTTTATTGGTACAGGATTTGCTTAAGTTCTCCTTTGTCAGCAAATCAAATGTAGGGGAGCTTGGGGTAAGCTGTGGCTCTTTTTACTTATGGCGCTTTTTCATTGCATAGTTCCCCACTGTTTGGTTTGGGTTGGGTCAGCTTACTTTTGGGGGCTATTCCACTGTGTGCATTCATAGTAGCACCAATACTTTTTTTAGTACTACTGTACCTCGGTCGGGGTTCCAAGAGACCCGAGCTGATACCAAAACGTGGCACGAAAACACCGTAGATCACTGATTGGTCTGAGAGAATCGTCACTACCAGCGTGATCGCTATAATTTAAAAGATTAGCTTTACCTTCATGCTAGCTCGAGTAAACCTGTTATCATCTGTGCTTTGCTGTTAGTTCCCAAACTCCCTATAAGCGATGAAAAACATCCACAGGTTGAGAATCAGGAACACATAACATAAATGCACTATGGGCCCTATCTTGCACCCAGCGCAATTGACTTTGTCAGTGACGCATGTATCATTCTTATTTTGCACCGGCGCACAGCGGGTTTTTCCCTCCACAAACGCACGTTGGCAAACTAGGGAATGAACTTGCGCTCCCTGGGCGGTTCAGCGCAAAAAAAGAGGCGTGTTCCGGCGCAAACCATCCCTGATGCTATTTTGCAGTTTCAAAAAACAATTGCGCCACTGACCAGAAAAAAAAAGTTTAAAGTCAGTGGCGCGTTGTGCGTTGTTCATTATGCTATTTTAAGGGCGCATGCTTGACCATAATGTATAGCGTGCACAACGCGCATACACTTTGCATCTAATCTACACAGATGCAACAGTTATTTTTGCAAACCATAAATTGTAACACTAAAAAATATTAATACACGAGATAAGGAGAATCATAGTGGTGAGCATTGTGGTGATAGTTTTTATTTATTGTGTGGCTGCGTTAAAAAATTCTCATGCAAATAACGATTAAAATATTTTCATAAGTTAATAATAATAAGTTTGTTGTGTGGCTGTATTATGTTTATTTTATGTAAATAATAATTAAAATGTTTTCACAAGAAACCTTAATGTATGTGAACTTGATTTGTAAGTGTACTTTGGGGTTGGACCTTGCTTGCGTTTCTTGGGTCCGATTTCAAAGCCCCCAAACCCTTTCAGCGGTGAGGGTGGACACAGCGATGTCCTCTGCTGGCGTCAGGTCCTGAGGCAGATCCACCTCCCGTTACACGGCGTGCCCGATTTATGCTGGCAAGCTTGGGATTCCCCCGTCTCCTGACATCATTGTAGCGCTTGGCGCAACGATATGCCAGCTGATGAGACAGTGGCTCTCACGCCTGTTTAACCTACGCTGATTTGGGCGGTTTCTCCCATCCCCATACAAAACAACTTCTCTGCCTTTGACTGCTCTTACAAGATCGTCGGTCTCCTCGGCTGTGAACCACTCCTGGCGTGCGCCTGGTACATCCGTCATAATAATAGCAACCCGCCATGGAACTTGCGCCCTTGCGTTTAATGGGAATGTTGGATAGCGTTCTGATCAGTTTATTTGACGTTACGCCCAAACCACACCTATGAATAATGAACCTACTTCAGACCAACCCCTTATTGATTTGCGCCCGGCGCAAGAGTTATTTCTCACGCCGGGAAAATAGCAACAGTGCCCAAGATCCGCCCACAAACTCACTTGCGCGTTGCGCTTCGCACTTGCGTTTCAGATCGTTAAAATAGGGCCCTATATCTGTAATGCAGGCGTGTGGTTTCTCAAGCGAAAATCACGAATAATTAGCAAACTTTAGTTGCTGTGAAAAAACATCAAAGTCTTTATGGGATTTTTACGGCTTGTGTGTGAATGCACGCACAGATTCCAAAAAATAATTGGCAGTGTGAATAAACCAAAAATCTTACAATCCCAGCCAAATCCTGGACTCATTTTCCGCGTATTTTCCGTAATCTCTATGTAAAAAGGGCTTAAGGTGTTCTATAGGCGAACAACTTACAAGGTTCCAGCAATGCACCTAAATATATTACACTGTATAGACAAAAAAGGGATCGCCGGTGCAAATCGGTGAAAATTTTGCACCGGCAATCCCTTTTTTTGTCTATATTGTTCCGTCCTTCTCTGGTCGCAGCGGATTTTCTTGGATTACAGATGCGCAGTTTACTCTTCCTTTCTTTTATATTACACCGTATCTCAGTCTTTATGAACTGAAATGAAAAGTGTCTAAGTTCTTAGAAATATTATTTTACATTAGGGGTTAATTGTATTTAGGGGTCCATAATATGAACCCCCCCAAAAATGTGATAACCTATTTAATAACGACATATACAATATTCGATACGATAATCCTTTAAAGGCGGGGTGCATGATTTCTGAAAAACGCTTTGGAAAGGGGAGTCAGGGCGACTACCAAAGCACACTTGTAGTCAATCAGCAGTAAGGGGAGTGTCTACTCACCGACATCGTTGCCTGGGTTGCGTATGTGTGTGGCGGGTCTATCAAAAGAAGGTCCAGATTCTATTGGGGTGGGAGCGTGTTTGTTTAGGTGATTTAAAATATAAACATTGGCTTTCAGTGATCATGCACCCTGCCTTTAAGTTTGTAAAATTAATCAATAACCAACATTTACGCTTCACATTCTTTCTGGGAAAAGAAAAGATAATTCTCTCTGCTGTCTTCTTCAACTTTAACTATGCTTTAATTTTAGTATTAGAATAGTTTGCTTATTGCAAACCATTGCGATATTTCGATAAATTTGAAAAAACGTATTAGCCTGGGTCCGCCCTCCTACATGCTTCCGCTTAATTTTCATTTCGCTTCAGCAGTACGTCTGGGATGGCTCTATAGAGTTTTGTTTTCTCCTGCAAAAATCTGCAGGACCAATCAGCGAACAGATGGGGGTGGCTAAGAACGATGACGTTGAGGTCGTGCGTCAGTTTGAGTTGTAATTCAGTAATGGCAGCGGAGAAAGACGTGAGAAAAGCTATTCGGTCCGTTGTTGCAAAACTGCCGAATATACAGAAGTTAAAGCCGGAGCAAGAACCAGGTTTGCTAAGTTTTGTTTGTCTGATTATTCTGACTTGTTGTTTCCGGCCGGTTTCGGTGCATGATATACGTCACGACCACACGTTAGCGATTGGCTTTGGCAGATGCTGAGTGACTCTGGGCAGATCCAATAGTTTTAAACTTCAACAATGGACCCTCCTTAACGTAAGTAACGCTTTGCAATGGAGCGTGGCCAGACTCTCTGTACAAATGAAATGAATGTACGAGAGTCTGGTTGGACCAGGCTAAAACCGTATAGCCCTACTGTAAATGTATCGTTGGTCGATGTGTTTTTTTTTGTTGATTTACTTTTTGACCTAAAATGAAAAATGTGGAAAAAATAAGGAAAAATGTTTTATGTATTTGTAGACCTTCATAAGTTTTCTTTAACATCAATGAATTTTACTTGCTAAGTTTATGGCGTAAAATAAATCTTGTGTCCTTTCTCGCCTTATGCTTATGTTTACATTTTGCATTTGACAGATGCTTTTATCCAAAGTGACTTATCTATACTTTCTCAATGTAATCCATTTCTATATTTTATCTATTCAATCTATACATTTTTATGTTCCCTGTGAACCAACCCACAACTTGTAATGTACTATATATATACATATATATATATATATACATATATATATATATATATATATATATATATATATACATCTACACACACATATAGCTGTGAAAAAATTATGCACATCTTAACCTGCACTCTCTTATACTACTTCACCTTTGGAATCATTCTGGGAATTGAACTACTGTTTGGGCCTTTTCCTACTCAATTTATGGAAAAGTAGGAGGCATGAGCTCAAATTGTTATTTGGTTGCTCTTAAGCCAGCCAGTGCCCCTTGGCTATTTTGATACATTGAATTTTATGCCTGTCAAAGGCTGTAATTGGACGACCCTATTTGCTGTCAGTATCACCCTTTTGAAGTCAATAGAAAAGGGAGAGGTGGTGTACCCACTCCGGGCAGCATCCTCAAAAAAGCACTTTTTTGCATTTCTCTCTCAATCGTCTCTCATTGTTTATTTTTTCCTCCAGAGTTTATTTATTTTTGGTTGTTATTCTGTGGCATTGCATGAAGTGCGGATGGCGGTGCCCAGGGGAAGGCAGGGTATCGTTTGAGCAATGTTAAATGTAATCTCTCTTGTTTGTTCCGTGTTTTCTCTTACACATTCGATGTATGACTTTACCAATGTGACACCAAGTATAAAGAGCTGACATCAGTGAAGACCCTTTGGTTAAACTCAACGTTATCTTTGCAATTCTCACTAACAACTAAACAAATCTATTTACCAGGACTTGGAATCCAGCTCTGAGGTTGATGAAAGCTCCAGTGAAGACAGTCCTCTGGAGGGGGACTTCAACAAGAAGAAGGCACATGGCAGAAAATCTAAAGCAGGCCAGAGGAACCCCTTGTCACCCTCCGGTTCGGAATCATCCAACTCCACTGGGATAGACAAAAAGCACAACCCTGGATCTGAGGAAGAGAGCCATCTCCAAACTAGGGATTTGCACACACATTACCTCAACTGCTCTAGGAACATCCAAGAGGGCCACTGCACCATGGTGGACAGGCTTTTGGAGAAGTATGGGACCTGGATTCCTAACCACGATCCACGTCTGTATGCTTCCACTGCATCTGATACCAAGTCTATTGGTGGATACTCTATCCTAGCTTTTCCTGACTTTTGGGGAAACTTGCCTCCAAAAAAGCAAGAACCAATGGCTAAAAGACAACCACATGTACAGAGGTAAGCGGCAACTGTGTTATAGTTGTTTTCTGTTCTGCAGTAATCTGTATTGCTCAGCATTTAAAGGAAAACACCACAGTTTTTCAATATTTAACTATGTTCTTACCTCAACGTAGACCAATTAATACATACTTATCTTTATTCAACACGTGCACTTAATCTTTGTACAGCGCCTCATGAATGTGTTAGCATTTAGCCTAGCCCCATTCATTCCTTAGGATCCAAACAGGGATGAATTTAGAAGCCACCAAACACTTCCATGTTTTCCCTATTTTAAGACTGTTACATGAGTAATTACACTGTACTGTAAGTATGGTGGCACAAAATACAACGTGGGGATTTGTTAAGCAGATATAAAATTAGAACTATATTGTATAGCGGAAGAGCACTTAGTTTGCAGCACTTCAACCTCAGGTGCAGTAATATTGACGACAGTTTTTAAGCTCTGTTTTTTGCACAGGCTTCTAAAGGGTTTATGGTGCCACATCAACAGTAAAAATTACAAATTTTACCTCTTTGCAAAAGGTAAAACCACAAAGAATAAAAAAAAATGCATGATAATAAGGTGTCATGGCTCTGCAATCAAAAAATGTGGTTATAATGGAAGCCAATGGGTCAAAAATGGCCACAAACAATAAATGGGGGAGAAAAAAATAAAATCTGATGCTACACAAAAATTAAAAATGCATCAAAGTCAATGTTTTGACTAATCTTTGGCATGTCCAAGACGGTGAAAAGGTCAAAGAAAATCCAGTCCACAATCAGTTTTTATATTGAAAATCGGTCATTTTGTGTGTGTGTTTTTTCCCCAAATCTGTGACACCATTTATAAAATTGGCAATGAAAGAGTTAAAATCATGGAATTTTTTTAAACATTTGGTAGTTTTGATCAGTACTGAGGTTGATTAACAGATTTATGCAAAAAAATTGGGAAAAAATGTATCTGATAAATTTTTACAGCAGTTTAATTTAGTGGCCATTTTTGGCCACTAACAGCACGTAAGGGTAGTAAATTTGCTCACAGTATATTGTTAAGTTTTTGAAAAATTTCAAAGCATTTTCTTAAAATATGTGTAAATACAAGATTTGTCACCAAAAATCATTCCATTTGGTGAAACACAGAGAAAGTTGTGTCCAAATTATGACAAAAAAATAACAAAAACGGCCAAAAATGGGTTAAACATGGAAGTGTTTGGTGGCTTCTAAATTCATCCCTGTTTGGATCCTAAGGAATGAATGGGGCTTTGTTAACACAGACACGACGCACTGTACAAATATTAAGTGCACGCACTGAATAAAGATAAGTATGTATTAAATCGTCTGTGTTGAGGTAAAACATAGTCAAATATTGAAGTTTTCCTTTAACTTGTGGTCAAATTTGATCTATCTTACAAAATCAAGGAACACCTGAGACTATTACATCTTGAATGATTGCCTTCGTGTTTCGGAGATGCTTTCATTTATTGGCTTGTTTCCCTTAAAATTTCCAGCAACAAACATTGCTGTGTGCAAATAATTATAAGCAGAGCAACCTAAGTCATTAAACTACAAATATTCATTAAAAAAACTTTTAGCCAATTAACTAAATGTTGTTAATGTTTTCTGTGAGTCGCCTGAAGTCGTTTTTATGCTCTCTTTGCTCCAAAGGCACCCAAAAACTTTTCTGTGAAGAAAACCCCCGAAACTATATCTAATTACTCTAACCCCTTTGGTTTAAAACTCGTTTCCACTGAAAACTTTCTTCAATGTGCAAAGAAGAGATTATAAGAGATTGACATTTTTTCCATCATTTCACAGTTTATTTGTTTCCTCAAGGGTACAATACGTTTGTATTTGGGATTATTAGCGTCATTTTCTATCAGGAAAAAGTCATTTTCTGAGTCTTGGGAAGGAAGCGTCAAACAACTAGTGACAGTCTGACATTTTTAATTTCATGAGGTATCTTCCTATTTCCCTGTTGACTTTTGATAACTCAGGAACCACTGCATGAGTTTTTTCCCTCATCGTGCCGCATTTACCGTTTCTTTATTGTATTGAGTGTTGGTTTGTTTCTATATCGTGCGTCATCTCATAATGTGTTTTATAAAAAAAGCATTTCAGGGACTCTTGTTCCATACACCTTAGGAAAACAGTCATTTCAACAGGTTTCATTTGAGAGGTGCGTAAGCAGTCGTAACCTCCCACGCACAATTTTTAACCTTAATGAAGTAGAAAGTGCACTTTAAAATGTCTTGTTTTTTTCTGTAAAGTGAACATTGTGATGAGAGCCGTGCAATACTGTTAACTAGCTGTTGTCCCTCATTCATTCAAGCCCATTACCGACAGAAATTTGCACACAGATTGGTTTCTGCGTTTCGCATCGGGACGAGATGTGGTTCTTCTGTCACGAGAGAGCAAATAACATACAACAGCATCCAGGAAATTAGTCAATTAGCATCATGGGGTGCGAAAAGATGAGAAACTATATGTTTGTTTGGAAATGGCATCATCCTGGCAAAATTGAGAACCATCCTGCCATTATCGGCGCATTGCGTGTGGACACTCTGTTATTATTTCGCCGGACCGATTGAACCGAAAGGCTTTGATTATTAGTCAGTTATTAACCTGTTAAGCAGAACGAGGCCCATGAGTGATGTCTAACTGTCATCTACAAAGAAAATAAAACAGCTTTTGAAAAGAGAAAGTTGAGAAAAGCCAAAGAGAAAGACAAAGATGAATTTACAGTGGAGCTCCCCCTACAGGCCAGAGCTGGATAACACAACATGTGAATGACAATTTTTTCTAACTTAGTTTTAAACAAACTTGTCATCTGAGAATGGTTGGAACTTTTACCGAAGTTAAAACAAAGCTGTTGTTCATTAATGGTCATTTGACTCTGTTTTTCCAGAAAGAAAGTTTTCGAGGACATCCAGCGTCTTCTCTGCACAGAGGAAATGATCAACAAGGTTGCTTTCGACCTGGAAGATCCGAGGTAACGCGCTGGCATTATTTCTGGATTATTATTTATTTTTTATAAAAGCTTAAATCAGTGCCGTGGAAACCATTTAGATGTTACGTTGAGTCCTTTGATGGATTATAATGGATCTATGTGAACCAAGCCAAATTGGCAAGCACAACATGAACTATGATAATAAAGAATTGAAAATGTTTTTATGGCAATCTGCTAGTGAGATTTGGGTTTGTAGTATCACTGCTTGGAAAGGTTTATCCAGTGTGTCTGGGTGTGACATGACCCATCACTGTCAGTGTGTTGAACCTCTGAATGGACAGTGTGTCCCAGCACAGATGTTGACAGACAGCTTGTCGTCCCGAGCTGCTGTTTATCGCCAAGTAGCTTGTGGGTTGCAGGAGGTTAGGAATACAATACAATGTCAGAGACACAACACGAGGAGAGAGTTGACAGTGATGAGGTCATCGGATTTATCATTTGAAAGATAATTGAAGTACCTTACCTTCCTTCTTTCCTTCCTTCCTTCCTTCCCTTTCCTTTCCTTTCCTTTCCTTTCCTTTCCTTTCCTTTCCTTTCCTTTCCTTTCCTTTCCTTCCCTTCCCTTCCTTCCTTCCTTTTCCTTCCCTTCCCTTCCCTCCCTCCCTCTCTCCCTTCCTCCACCTTCTTCCTCCCTTCCTTCCTTCCTTTCCTTTCCCTCCCTCCCTCCCTCCTTCCTTCCTTCATTCCTTCCTTCCTTGCTTCATTTCTTCCTTTCTTTCCTTCTTTCCTTTCATTCTTCCTTTCTTTCATTTATTTCCTTCATTCCTGCCATTATTTTCTTTCTTTCTTTCTTTCTTTCTTTCTCACTATCTGTTCATTTCTTTCATTTCTTTTACTTTCTCACTCTCTTTTCATTTATTTTATTATCTAACTTTCTCACACATTTTCATTTCTTTCTATCTTTCTTTCCTTTCATTTTATTATCTAACTTTCTCACACATTTTCATTTCTTTCTATCTTTCTTCCTTTCCTTTCCTTTCCTTTCCTTTCCTTTCCTTTCCTTTCCTTTCTTTTCCTTTCCTTTCCTTTCCTTTCCTTTCCTTTGCTTTGCTTTGCTTTGCTTTCCTTCCCTTCCCTTCCCTTCCCTTCCCTTCCCTTCCTTCCTTCCTTCCTTCCTTTCCCTTCCCTTCCCTTCCCTTCCCTTCCCTCCCTCCCTCCCTCTCTCCCTCCCTCCCTCCCTCCTTCCTTCCTTCCTTCATTCCTTCCTTCCTTGCTTCATTTCTTCCTGTCTTTCCTTCTTTCCTTTCATTCTTCCTTTCTTTCATTTCTTTCCTTTCTTCCTTCATTCCTGCCATTATTTTCTTTCTTTCTTTCTTTCTTTCTTTCTTTTTTTATTTCTTTCTCACTCTCTTTTCATTTATTTTATTATCTGACTTTCTCACACATTTTCATTTCTTTCTATCTTTCTTTCCTTTCATTTTATTATCTAACTTTCTCACACATTTTCATTTCTTTCTATCTTTCCTTCCCTTCTCTTCCCTTCCCTTCCCTTCCTTTTTTCATCCTTCCTTTATTTCCCTCTTTCCTCCTTCCTTCATTTCATTCTTTCCTCCTTCCTTTCCTTTCCTTGCTTCATTGCTTCCTTTCTTTACTTCTTTCCTTTCCTCCTTCCTTTCTTTCATTTCTTTCCTTTCTTCCTTCATTCCTGACATTCGTTTCTTTATTTCCTTCAAACTATCTTTTCATTTCTTTTATTTCATTTACTTTCTCACTCTCTTTTCATTTCTTTTATTATCTAACTTTCTCACACATTTTCATTTATTTCTATCTTTCTATCTTTCTTCCTTCCTTTCCTTTCCTTTCCTTTCCTTTCCTTTCCTTTCCTTTCCTTTCCTTTCCTTCCATCCCTTTCTTCCTTCCTTCCTTCCTTCCTTCCTTCTTTCCTTTCCTCCTTCCTTTCTTTCCTTCTTTCCTCCTTCCTTCTTTCCTTTCCTTGCTTCATTCCTTCCTTCCTTCCCTCCCTTCCTTCCTTTCCTTGCTTCATTCTTTCCTTTCCTCCTTCCCTTTCCTCCTTCCTTTCTTTCCTTCCTTCTTTCCTCCTTCCTTCCTTTCCTTGCTTCATTCCTTCCTTTCTTTCCTTCTTTCCTTTCCTCCTTCCTTTTTTCATTTCTTTCCTTTCTTCCTTCATTCCTGCCATTCCTTTCTTTCTTTCTTTCTTTCTTTCTTTCTTTCTTTCTTTCTGACTCTCTTTTCATTTCTTACTTTTATTATCTCACATATCTTCTTTCTTTCTTTCTTTTTTCTTTCTTTCTTTCACTGTCTGTCTTTTCATGCATTTGATTTCTTTCTTTCATTCACTCACTTTCTCACTCTCTTTTCATTTTTTTCACTCTGTCTGCCAGCTGATATTACCACATCCAAATTCAAATGCTTTAAAGAGAACAGTTATGTATCGTGCCATCAATCATTAGAATAATTGCCCATTGAAAATATGTAAAATAAATGACAAAGTATCTTTCAGGTTCAATCTGAGAATATACCATTTAAAATTTTTAGTAGGGAATGTATGAATGTAATACTGTAATCATTTATTCTGAATACTTTCTGATGATGGTTATAATGATGTCTACAATGTTTTACTGCTGTTAGATTATTATTGTATGTGATTCATTTATTTATTTTTATGGACCCCAGGAAGACTAGCTTATCACTTTGGTGACAGCTAATGGGGGTCTTTTTTTAACAATAAGCACTGTCACTGTCTTTTCATTCTCTCACATTCTCACTCTCTTTTCATTTTTTTCTTTTTTCATTCTTCAACTTTCTTACTATCGTTTTCTTTCTTTTACTCTTTCTCTTTTTTACTCTTTCTCTCTTTTCTCTCTATATTTCTTTTTATATTTCTTTCTTTCTTTCTTTTAGTCTGCAGTGTTCCACCGAAGAACGTCCCGGCTCACTTCGTTTCTTCTCCAAATTCGAGAGTGGGAACCTGCGAAAAGCCATTCAAGTTCGCAGGTGAACCCCAGCATTACAACACAATTCACGTACACGCGCAAGCATGCCCTGCAGACAGCTCCGCGAGTGCCCTTGGGCCTCATTTGTAGTGCATTGGCAATCACGCTCGCAATGTCTCTTTCGTTCCAGTGTTTCCAGTCTTTCAGCGAGCTTGTCTCGTCAATGCATGCAAGATCAAATCAAAGACGCTGTCTGCAGAGCAGTTCAGATGCACTTAAATAAAAGAACTGATTTTCCAAACGCAATGTGGCAGCGTAAAAACAGATAGGGATGGAGCCAGACATCTCTTTCTGTCATTTACGGAAAGTTCCTGTCTCCGTCTCTCATTACCGACCTACTCTGTTCTCATAGGCCTGCTTTGTCTGATTTATCACTTTTAATCTCTCTGTTTCAGTCATGAATATGATTTGATTCTCACCGCCGATGTCAACTCCTCTGAACACTATCAGTGGTTTTATTTTGAAGTCAGTGGTATGGTGGCCGGAGTGCCGTACCGCTTCAACGTCATCAACTGTGAGAAAGGAAACAGTCAGTATAACTACGGTAAGACACATTTCTGTCATCCCTGTTAGGGTTAAAGCTAGGGATTTTTTACATTTTTGTACGATTTGCCTTGACCCCTGTGAGGTTGGGGGTGGAGTTTCTTTATAGTTTATTTATGATAATCGTACATTTTTGGCACTTCGTACAAATTCATGCAAATGAGCCAATTCTTAAAATGTATGAATACTCGTAAGATCAGGCTGGGTTTCCCCTGTGTACATCCAATTGTGCCTGTTATAAGGTCATGTGAAGGTCATAAGGTCTGTTTCAAACACTGTCCATCAAAGTTGTCTCTTCAAATGCTTCAGATGGCATTGGACCCCTACGACCACAACACAAAGCTTTAGAAAGCATCTCGGTGTTAGCGGATGAATCGTATCTCAGATTCGCATTGCTCTCAAACACAGCGGTGGGCCGGAGCCGCTTTTAAATCTGACACCAGCCGTATATCGCCGAAAAATACAGTGCTCTGGCATTTCTGAGTTCCTCCTTCGATAAAGTGCCTTCAATGGCCCTTGACCGTCTTTTTCTCATTTCTGTGTGCAGCTGGGCATTATAAGAGACTTGTACTAGCTCACCGTCTGGGTCTTTATGTCTCTATATTAAATAAGATGTCCTTTGCTGTTGACCTTACGTGAGTTGAAGTAAAACTTATTCCTGACAAACATCCATTTTCAAAGAGAATGCATTTCTGAATACTCTGTCAGCATCTCTTCTCCAGAGCATTGGTTTTTATGGTCAGGTAAAATACTGCAATGTATTATGGGTGGCGTGTTAACCAAAGATCTTAATGTATATTGAGCTTACTTGTTGAAACATTATTTAAGTGGTTTAAGAAAAGAAGTCATACCCCGTTATTCAAAAGAGCCCATCAGCTTTTTAAGAAAATAGGGGTGCGCGGGGCAAAAACAGGGGGTTAGTTGTAACACGGACTGTTTACATTGTTGCACATGGTTGAGCAATTTGGTTTTCCGGTATTTTTTTTCACGCTGCCAAAAGACACTAGTTCTGTATGGTTTATATTTGGTGCTATGTTTTAGGCATGCAGCCTGTACTGTATTCGGTGAGGGAGGCTTTGGATGGGAGACCACACTGGGTGCGATCAGGCTCTGAGATTTGCTACTACAGGTGAGAACCACATTCAACCGTGATCTAAAACCATGGCGTGTAATGTTATGGAAATATACATTATTTAGAGCCACTTCACCTCACCTCTGTTGTTCTTCAATCTTTTGCACGGAGCTGCGTATGCTTCACATCCCTTTACTCTTTTTACTTACCTCATCTCTTTCCACTTCAATTTACTTTACATCAGTTCGATCCACTCTGCTTCTCTTCCCTCACCTTTGTTTTATTTCTCTTGGAGAAAAAAATCTATTGCAACAGGGCTTTGTTTTTGACTCCACAGAAATCATTTCTGCCCTAAAGGACGTCATCGTTCTCATTTCTACACCCTGACGTTCACAGTGACCTTTCCTCATGATGATGACGTGTGTTACCTGGCCTATCACTACCCCTACACCTACTCCACACTGCAGGTGACGGACATGTTGTCTGAATGGAAGAATTTGTAATGTGAACGCAACCAAATATTTGGTGGACACAACAATATTGCACTGCTGTTTCATTAAAGAGCACCTATTGTCCGATTCATGATTTTACATTTCCTTTGGTGTGTAAGTGTGTATTAGTACATGTTAACGATATGCAAAAGGTACAAACCCCAAAGTAAACGATGATGCGAGTTATCGTCTCCAACGTAAATCTCTTTTCTTGGACTACAACAAACACACGGCAACAGTTTACTTCCTGGGATTGTTGATGTAGTAAAGGCTGACATTATCATAATTTCTCCCACAGCCTGTAAGTTAACTCCTGTTAGCATTGCATTGTGAGCGAATCTTTCAAACATGGTAATGAGCGTCACATTTCTGACTGTTGTCAGAGGTATTCAAGCCAATCACAAGGTACAGATTAGCTGGCCAATCAGGGACACAGAGCTTTTCAAATCTGTGCAGTTCAGGAAGAAAGTGAAATCTGGAGCTACAAAAATGTACGGTACGTGGAAAATAATGTATTTTTAACCATAAACAACACAAACGCATTTTATTGTACCAAATACACAAAATAATTTTTTTTTGGCAATGAAATAGGTGCTCTTTAAGACTTAATGGGTGGATAGAACAAGACATGTTGAGTATGTTTGGCATTTAAATTTTTGTTTTCACATAAATGTTTCTTATTCTGTTTTACAGTGATAACTACTATATATATATAAAATATAAAATTGACCCAACTGCTTGGTTATTATAACCTATGGTTGCATAACAACAACCCAATATTTACCCAACATGGCTTAAAAATAAACTATTTTTGTGGTAAAAGGTGTATTACATTTTAAAAGTCAAGATGTCAAGATGGGAATATTTTACTGTATTTATTACTCACAAAAAACCTAAATGAGTAATGAGTGTTGTAAAATTAAAAAACGTAAAAGTAAAAATGTTTTTACACTACAGTGAAATCTAACTGTACCATTTTATTGTTCACCAAGTAATGAGGATATATAATAATAATGATAATAATAATAATAATAAATAAAAATGTCATTGCACTACAGTAATTTTTTATTAGAATTCAAATGGAGTATCACAATAAAAAATACTATTTAAAAACTGAGTTTACTATAATTTCACTATAATTGTTTTATGGCCGCAGAGAATGACAATAATTGTAAAAAAGATAAATAAAATGCAAGAAAACTCCAACAAAATGCTTACTTTACTCAGTAGTATGAGTAATGTGGGTAGTAAATTTTTTTACAAATGTAAAATCTAACTGTACTTGATATTCATTTTACTGTGTTAACAAGTAACAGGGAAAGTAAAAAATAACAATTATAATAAACAAATGAAAATGAATATATAAATGTCAGTTTTCTTTAAAAACATTTTAATTAAAATGTTGTAATTTTTCAAATAAAAATAAAACAATTTAACTTTGTTTTAAATTTACCATTTAAAACTGTATTTAATATAATTTTCATCTTTTTGTTAGTATTAATTGTTGCAATGAATGACAATAATTATGACAAAATTAATCTTAGTTTTAAAAAATAGGCTGCATTTTGTTTAATACATAATATAATTTATTAAATTATTTTCATTTTGTGATCAAACATGACCTAAATATGTTCTGGAGACATTTTACAAGTTCACGTTGTCAAAGATTGACATTTTAAAAATTCTAAATAGCAATAATCATGACTCAAAACTAAAGCAAATGTTATTATCACATTATATACTTAGATACAGTGTTGGGGGTAACACATTAAGAGTAACGCGCATTACATAAAAAAATTACTTTTCTGAAGTAACGAGTAAAGTAAGGCAACTTTATAAATGTACACATTCATATTTGAATTACTTTATTAAAAAAAGTAATGCGAGTTACCTTTCAGTTTAATTAATTCAATTTAAAAATAAAATAATGTACTGAATTAAACTGAACAAATTAACGTAGAATTACGCACACTGTGTGCCTAAGCAGGAACAGTTGGCAGGCTAGAAACGCAGATGACAGGCCAGAGCTTGACATTTTTGCGATCATAAAAAACACCTGCAAGGCCTGAAAGAGATCAAGCCTCAGCCAAGTAAGAAAAAAGTAACACAAAAGTAACTTAAAAGTAACGTAAGCATTACTTTCCATGAAAAGTAACTAAGTAACGCAATTAGTTACTTTTTTGTGGAGTACCTTAAATTGTATTGCATTACTTTTAAAAGTAACTCTTCCCAACACTGCTTATATATGCATACATATTCTTCCCCAGACCCATCTGAAGATGTTAGAGAAGTCGGTAGATCAACGGAAGATTTTCTTTAGACAGCAGAACCTCTGCGACACGCTGGCGGGGAACTCCTGCACCTTAGTGACGATCACAGCCTGCCCCGCTTCCAAAGCCTGGAAAGATCTGCACCAGCTGCGTAAGTCTGAAACCGAATGAATCAGACCCCTGTTTGTGTTTCAGCAAACTTTCATTGAATATCTGAGCACCTCTGCGGGCTTGTATAAAACAGAGAGTATGTATATGTGTGTTAGAGGGAACATGCTTATACGGTTTGGCAGCTGAGCTCTGAAACCTCCTATCAAGGAGTTGAGTTTGCATGTGAGTTGATGGATATTTTTGGGAAAGGCACAGGTAGATAAGTTGTCAGTATCTGACTCACTACCTGAGACATTTTATGCCAAGGGATGAAAAGTTAAAGGAGATGACGCAATCTTTTAATGTAATCTGTTCTTCATGACAAAGTAGTCGCTTCAACAACTATTCGCTTCAACAACTATTTATATACTATTATTAATAATATTATAATAATTAAATTTACGATGTATGCGTTTAAGGGCATTTAAGCTACACAATTCAATAGTGATCGAACACTCCAGTGGCACCTTTTGTAGTTATTTGAAAGATAACTACAGTGTGTGAATATTTCAGAAAAACATGCCATCAGTTGGTGTCAGGTTACATTCTGGAATCTGAATGCATTGCTGCGACTGCCGCAGTAGAGCTGACAGGTGTGACTTTAGGTGAGGCTACAGAGATAAATGCGTCAGACTTGACGGGACATCCAGGGAGACGTGCTGGGACACGGTGACCCAGCTGTGGGCCACCTCCACTGGGTAGCGCGGTTCTCAACCAGACAGCGTCTCCTGATGAATATTGAGACGAGACATCTGCGGTGTTCTCCCCATGGACCGAAGCTGAGCATCTGGCTCGTTTGGTGGTTAGGGGCCGGCCCGTTACGATTCGCCAGAAGGCTGACAGTCCCCAGGCTATCAGGCGGTGTATGGAGTGACCTGCTCACTTACTTTGAACTTCTAAAGCTGATCAGGGGCCGTCAGTTGCTAGTGTGTTTATATTAACTGTGTGTCTGTGTGTATTTGTGCTAATGTGAGCACATATAGCTCCTGTTGTAATTCAAAGGCTAATGAAAACACTGACATGGAAATAATCATACTACAGGGGTTTGAAATTAACAACCGCTACAATTAGCAGATTTTTAAAACTTGCAAAGTGCTTTTTACAGTGCTTGCATTTATTGTAATGTCACTTGTCAGATCGTACACTTTTCTACTTAATCATTATATGGCTTTGAGTTCGTAGTCAAGATTGCACAAAGATTGGTGATATTTGTGATCTTATGTAGTTAGTGAGCCCATCTGGACCAAAATGCCAGGGCCGATTTTTATGTCCGAGTCTCGAGTCTAGCGCGCCAGGACAGGACTGGGACATAAATATCGACCCTGGCATTTTGGTCCAGACGGGCTCACTACATAAGATCACAAATATCACCAATCTTTGTGCAATCTTGATAATCATGTGACGATACCTTAGCTGCGGTTACTAACAATTTAGTATATAAATATGTAAGCTATGGAATTTATTCAATGCTTTATTTGTTTTTCATTTTACTATGTTGATTTGCTTACCTAAAAACAATTTTGGTGAAAAGGACAAGGGTAAAAGAGGATGGGGAAGATTGAACGATGACAGAATTTTGTTTGAATAATACAGTATGCCATACAGATTTTATAATAAAAAATAATAATAAAATGTTTAATAAATGTTGGCATAGTTAATCTGGTTATTTTCTTTCTTTTTTTGCTAGTAGAAGTTCTAAATGGCCAGGAACTCTTTTCCCGCCAGCGTTTTGCTTCATCTGAGACTAAAATAACAAGTCATTTATGAACAAAATTTTTATGTCTCACACATTTAAGATATAATTTATAAAAAAAATTCTACAGTCTTCAGGCATATGGCATCCTGGACACCAATACTTTAACTTATTTACTTATAGTGTAAATTAAATAGCGGTTCAAAAGGAATAATATTAAGAATTTAAATTATGAAAGCAATAATTGACGATGGGCCATTGAATTATTCGAAAATAATGCACACCCAAGCTGGTAATGCGGCATGACGCGAAGCGAAATGTGCATTATTTTCAAATGATTCAAAGGGCCGCAGTCAAATATTCAGCTTATACCATGGCTACCATAGATATTGCTCTGGTGCTTATTTTAAAACAAACAAACAAAGAAAACGGGAAAAAAATATTTTTTTTCCTCTGCTTATAAACTCTTAAATGTGGGTATTTTTCTTAAAAAACTAAAAAAATTTAGAAAAAAAGCTGAAATAATTATATTTTTGTGAAGGAATTTTATTAGAGATCAGAATCAGAACGATCATTAAAACATACATGGAGTGTAAAATTAATTAAAAATATTAAATATTTTAATACATTTTTTTGCATCAGTTTTTTTATAAATTGGGTAAGTGCACCATTAAGTGGATAATCACAGTATTACAGATAACCATAAAAACTTATAAGCAACACATTTTCAAGCAAATGTTTTCTCTTAAATGAATAGATAACTCGTCAATAGCAGGGGAAAATTTAAGAGAAAATGCTTCCCTTTTTTACGGAAATCCATATTTCCTCTATTATCCACCAGTTGGCGATCTTACACAACTTATAAAACCCGTAGGTATCCAGTAAGAACTTCAAGATAGAATCTGATCTCTATCTAAAGTCCTTAAAAGGGGTGTGACGAGATCTCGTGCAACGAGATTAAATGTGTCTCGCGAGATTTCTTGTGGAGGTGAAATGTTGGCCATTTCTCAAATAAAAGACTGCATCCTTCGGAGGTGGCATTTTTAAACTGCATTTACTTCATAAAGACTGTCTTTTTAGAGACTATTAACAATTATAAAGTTTACTAAATATTTAGTTAATTGCAAATTGTTGTAATATGCTCACGACTTGCGAATTTAATGCTCAGTTAACGATCTTAAATAAACCTTGATGACGTATGCAGCCTGCATATGCGACCTCCAGAGGATGCAGCTTTCTGTTTGAACCTTTTACAGTGCATGCATTATATTCTGTCTTTTACTGCGTTTGCTTTTTTGTTTGGGTTTCCAATAATGTTCGTTTGTGAACTCGTGTGAAGTCTGAGACCCATTGTGTTTGTCTGTTGATCAGTGTCAGATGTGAAGTCTCAGCAGATTAAACGCTCACACAGAGTTTACATGATTTAATGTCTGCATGTTCTTGCTCAAAAATGACAGTGACTGTATCATGTCTAGTGTGAAGAAATGGACATATATTAAATATTCAAATGGATTTAAACATTGTTTGGCTAAAAATAAGCGTTTCTCTCCGTCTAAAGTGAAAGTGAAAGTGAAGATAGCGTCCGCGAGACGAGTCCACTATCGCCTCCCGCAGGCATTTGTTGTAATACATACATAATGCTTTTTATTTATAGGCCACAAATGTAATGTGTTTGTTAAAGCAACACTAAAGAGTTATTGCTCTTTGCTCCCCCTACAGGTAAGAAGCGTAATTGTTCATTAGCACTGTCGTAAATACTGCAGCATAGCTGGCTCTGGTTGGATTGTAGGTCTGCCATAAATCAAGTTTTTGTAGTTTTCACTCGAACTACAGGACCGCGACCCGACGGTTGGAAACTTCTTTAGTGTGGTTTTGGCCGATAGAGGGCTGCAAAGCGAATGTGAAAGTGCCATTCACCCTGTTTTGAGTGGATGAACCACTGAAACTTTTTTGGAAAGGTTATTTTAAGGTAAAAAAAACCTCTTTGGTGTTGCTTTAATGTTGTTTAATGTAACTTGGTTTTTAATACTTTTTTGAACCAGTTATTATTGCATCTTCGTTATTATGTAATTTTAAAGGCTACTGCTCACTTGGGTCTATTTTTATTACCCAAAAATAACAAATTGCTTCATTATCAGTTAGCAAAATAATTGTTAGGGACAATTGTTGATTAGTTAAAATTTTTTTAAAATAACATGATTTCAGTTTCTTATTCATTTATTTAATCATTGAGGATTTTTTAAAAAGTGTAAAAATATCGTCTCGTCTCGTTCTCGTGAACCCAATCTCGTGTCTCGTCTCGTCTTTATATATTTAAAGAAGAACAATTTCTGGAATGCATTAAACTTTTGTGGAAATTATAAAAAATGGTAGTGCTGGCTGGCAACTTTTTTTAAAAACACTGGCGAAAATCGAAAAAATAATGCGGTGTAACATTTCTCAATCAGAATAAAGCATTCGACATCCTCAAAAGGAATTAAACGGTTCTCTCATTGTTTTGATTGGGCTGCAGCTATTGATTCTTTTTGTAATCGATTAATCTAGTACTAAATCGATCGATTAACCGATTAATCGGATAATTTTTTGTGTGTGTTTTTAACAACCCCAAAAAATTATGCATAAAGATAATGATGTAGGTTTCATGCTGTAATATAGCCCTGACATCAAAGTAAATATCTGTTTTATATCTACACCTGCAACATTTACCATTAGGCTACTAACAAATAATATATAATTTCTGGAGTGAGCCTATTTGCTATGGTACCTGTATGTGTGTGTACCTGGTAATTTTCACATTGTGGGGAACATTTGGTGAAACGGCTGTGGATGTTTTCGTGTCAGATACTGAATGTAATGTAATGATAAGAATGTAATGATCCCAAACTGTAGACATTCTCTGCCGTTTGTGGAAACTAAACTCAAAATGTATCTCGCGCTATGGTGTGCTTCCTGAACATTAAACAACGGTCCGTGTGAATCAGATCCCTGCGCGTATGGTGCGCGTCATAGGAATTTAACGAGGCTTTGAGGCAGAAGTTTTGCCTCGATTAATTTTTTTAATCGAGTTAATCGAGTAACTCGATGCATCGTTTCCGCCCTAGTTCTAACAAACAGGCTTAACTCCCCCTGCCCTAAACTCACACTATTGGTTAAACTATGTGAGGTTTTTTGATATCGCCAGTAATAGAAGATATTTTTCCATAAAAATGACACACTTAAGCATCAAAACCAATGTAGAGAGAACTGCAGTGCAGAATAATACAGTCTACCTGACCTAAGGATGAACGGTATTATGTTTTTCCATCCGATTGGCACGCAGTTGTGTTGTGACAGTCGTAAAGAGCGTCCAGCGAGATTCACACAGCTCTGTGTAAACATCAATACACTCGCACATGCAGGGAATCTCATCCATCTGTCATTGTCCTGCCGGGCGTGACATCATGCTGAAACATCAGTGCATTCATTAGTCTGAAGAACATCCATAAGAAAGAAGGGTTGTTAAAATGTCCTTGTTGCACTTAATTTTTATCGTTTAATCAACTTGAATTTACAATTCATGCATTTGCGTTGCATACTTGAAAAACATGTCGCTTTCACTTTTCACTTTAATATAAGATGGGTCATTTCTAATCGTATGGAAAGCATCTTACCCATTTGACACATCTTACCCCACTCCCCACTGAGTATAACCCTGTTCGTGTAAACCACACACATATGCCGACAATCTGTAGCAAAACGCGCCAACAAACTGACATTTGCCTTTTGGAGGATTACACCTTAATTAGCACATTGGGGTTTAAGGGCCTTAACATGAGCTCTGCTTTTACACATAGCAGGATTTTCATAATCACTTCACATATTCTCTCACACACGCCGCTTATGAGCGCTGCCATCCTCTCTTATTGAATTAAAGGCATTGGATATGATTAACGGTAATCGGTGGCACCCAACATCAATCACCGCCAACAAAATAAGCCGCTTTAAAAGTCATTGGTGATTAGAAGGGGACGCAGGTCAGTGCTTATTCCTCTGTGTATTGAAGAGAAGTCGAACGGCGAGTCGTTGAGGACTCATTAATGAGACACATCAGACAAGGCACGTCGACTTTTGTTTATCATAAAAGCCGCGTGTCCTACCGCCATATTAAAGGAAACGCGGAGTTAACTCGACCGAATGAACTTTGAAGCTTAATTTGTAGTTTATTTGCATAACTCTCAGGGATTCTCGCAGGCTTCTAATTAAACAAATCTTTTTGATTTGCCATACCTGTAAACAAACCAGCATATTGTAAATTCACATTTTATGTTATTTCCTATGAAAGCGGCACCGAAAAGAAGTTAAAGTGTCTTGTAGCAGTCTGTAAATAATAAAGGTGTCACGTAAAGCAACAAATCAAATTTAGCGAGCGCTTGTTCGTGTGCTGCACCTTAAAGGAATACTTCACCCAAAAAATGCAAATGTGTTGTGCGGTTCTGAGATAAAATACTTTACAAGATTTATTTTATATCTGAAAAAATCTTGTGAAATGTCCCCTTTAACCCAACAGCTTGGTTTGTCCCTTTTGGAAAATAACCCAGCATTTTTTTAGAGTGTAGTCGACTAATTTTTAGGCCATGTTGGGTAAATATTGGACAGAACACACCGCTGGGTCAAAATGAACCAAATGCTGGGTTATTATAACCCATGGTTTAGGGATGCATAGCGATTAATCGCGATTGATCTATAGCAGAATAAAAGTTTTTGTTTACATCATACAGTATATGTGTGAACTGTGTATAATAATTATATATAAAGGCTGGTGGTGTAATGGTGTGGGGGATGCTTTCTTGGCACACTTTAGGCCCCTTAGTGCCAATTGGGCATCGTTTAAATGCCACAGCCTACCTGAGCATTGTTTCTGACACTGTCCATCTCTTAATGACCAACATGTACTCATCCTCTGATGGCTACTTCCAGCAAGATAATGCAGCATGTCAGAAAGCTCGAATAATTTCAAATTGGTTTCTTGAACATGACAATGAGTTCACTGTACTAAAATGGCCCCCACAGTAACCAGATCTCAACCCAATAGAGCATCTTTGGGATGTGGTGGAACGGGAGCTTCCTGGATGTGCATCCCACAAATCTTCATCAGCTGCAAGATGCTATCCTATCAATATGGGCCAACATTTCTAAAGAATGCTTTCAGCACCTTGTTGAATCAATGCCACGTAGAATTAAGGCAGTTCTAAAGGCGAAAGGGGGTCAAAGACAGTATTAGTATGGTGGTCCTAATAATCCTTTAGGTGAGCATGCATGCATGTATGTGCATTTATCTATACAAAGTTATTATACACAGTAAAAATCTTTTATTCTGCTATAGATTAATCGCGATTAATCGTTATGCATCCCTACCATGGTTGGTAGCGTAACAACAACCCAACATTGGGTCATTTTGACCCAGCAATGTGTTCTGTCCAATATGTACCCATTATGGTTTAAAACTAACCCAGACATTTTTTGAGCATACAAGTATGTAGCTGAAGTACTAATATATGCACTATTAAGGTCCAAAGGTGTACTTTTTTGTAAGGGCGCTGTCCCAGTGACAGCATTATTTTTTCTGACAGTGCAGGTTCATGGTCCTGCAGAGTTTAGCTCAACCCTATTCAAACAGGATCTTTAGGGATACATGATCTTATCAGTCACACATCCATGCCTACTGCTCACAATGAATTCAAACTCATGAATGCAGAACGTGAAGAGAGTCTGCTTTGGTTTTGCATGCATCCCGCAAGCTGTTTCATTTTTTTGATAATGTGGCCATCTGTGCTCTCGCTCTGTCCTTCATATTCACACAGCGTCTTCTATAGCCGTCGTAAACACTCTTCCTCCACAGGCCATTGGACAGAAGCTACATTACAGGTAGATAATGGCTTTCCTTTGCTTTAGATGCGTTGCTGACTTAAATCTCTCTTCTACTATTTACAGAAATGAACACTAAATGCCAAACATGTAACACACCTGTATACATGCAATTAGCATATTGTCACATATTTCTTCTCTGATTGAAAGATGATGAAGATTAATTCATTTAAACAACATCTCCATCACTGTATCTTTATTGCTTGAAAAATCAGTTTAAATGGGCAAAGAAACCCTTTGGGTTACGAACCAAAGCCACACATTAACATCCTGGCAACCACGTTGGCATCATGGTGCTGATTTTTGCACAGCTAGACACAGCTTGTATTTTTTTATTGAAAATGTATTTATGTGGTGATACTATTACATTTATTGGCCTTTATAGCTTTTTTTATTAGCTAGGGTAGTAAAGAAATAACACAAAATCATGTGGGGTGATAAAGAGTCCACTAGACGGCACTCGAAGGAGCTTTCGCACAGTATTTACTTTTACATTTATGCATTTACTACGAAAGCGTCTTATAGGGCATCCAACCTCTACATTTCTTTTTTTAATGATGTGTGCACACTTGCATCAAACCCATGGACTAACACACAGCTATGAGCATCAACACAGTATGTTTGCTGTTGGCACCGACTGTGATACAATTACTTTGAGCTTATTTTGGCGCAGCCTAAATTTTATAGGCTTTTGTTGGAAATCACACGGAATAAGAATTAATGTGAACGCATTAAAAGGAAATTATGAGAGGCAGTTATAAAACCAAGGTTGTAAAATACAGATGACCTCATTGTAAAAACTGGGTGACCTCGTTGGGAAATATACAGACAGATTTATAACTGTAAACCTCTCGTTACAGACGGTATTCCCCAGCACAATGCTTTTGCCGAAACCGTCACGCTAAACTAGATTACACTTGATAATTAACAACCCAAGAAATGAGTTGTAATGCCAATGAAACTCTTTGAATTAATAAAAGACTGAATTAAAAGCTGCACATAAGCTTTGCAGGGCAAATTTATCTCATGATTACAAATGGACAAGTCTGATATGCTGTAATTAGACCTGATTTGCATATACTGTACAGGAAAGGATTACAGAGCTTGGGTTTGATAGCTTAGGGATGGCATTATACTTAACATTAGCAACTTGATTTGGTTTGTTTTTACTTCGTCTAGAGTTTGTGACACAGTGTGGCACTTTTTTTTTTTTTCGGCACATCTCCGCCGCAACCAGTTGAAAGTACTTCAACTTTTCTGAATGTTGCGTTGGAAAGAAGAGGTCCCATTTTAGATGCGAAATGTAAACCTAACTGTCAAGTCTGTTGCTAGTTCAATTTATAAATGAAACGCCTGCTTTTCTATCCAATCAATTCACAGAGGAAAACACAAGTCACACACACTGTTTTCCTTGTGTGATATTTCGGATAATGTGATAATATGGACATAAAGTTGATCGCGATTTCATGTTAATGGAGACTTTACGGATTTCAATCACTTTTAGTTTTATTCTTAGTAATTTAAATCTTGCTCTCGCCATGGACATAGCCATAGATGCAGGCATGAAGTTTATAAAGAAAAGGAAAAAAGTCACACAGTTGAACAAATTATTAGCAAGTTTTTGGCCATTTATGGCCATTTGAAAGATACAACACTAGCAGCTACATCTGGATCTACAAAGGTCTCAATGTCCGTTAACACCAAGAACAATAATTTTAAAGGGACAGTTAGTAGGATTTACCCCATCTAGTGGTGAAATTGTATTTTGCATTCAAACGAATAGTGCTCTCTAGCGCCTCGCTTTTTCAAATGCGTGTTGCAACTACGGTAGCCGTTGTGTAATTACTGATCTCCTTGTCCGTTTCAACTGGTTCACGTGTTCTGAATAAAAACGCGTTGTGGAAATGCGTTGATAGGCTAGTTCTTTTTCTCCCTTTCTGCTATTATAGTTTATCAGTATGGCGGAACGACATGAAGCCTCATTGGACTTAGCCATTCAATGTAAGTAAAGAGAAGAAATTCTAAGCTTACAAAGAAAAGTCAGATCATTGGCAGAGGTCATTTGACACCAACAAGGACATATTTTTGTATAAAGACATTGATTTTGATTTAATAAAACACTTAAAATCCTACTTGCAGTCCCTTTAAAGGATTAGTCAATTTTCTTAAAAAAAAAAAATCCAGATAATTTACTCACCACTATGTCATCCAAAATGTTGATGTCTTTCTTTGTTCAGTCGAGAAGAAATTATGTTTTTTTGAGGAAAACATTCCAGGATTTTACTTATTTTAATGGACTTTAATAGAGCCCAACACTTATTAGTTTTAATGCTGTTTAAAATTGCAGTTTCAACTGAGTTTCAAAGGACTCTAAATGATCCCAAACGAGGAATAAGGGTCTTATCTAGCGAAACGATTGTCATTTTTGACAAGAAAAATAAAAATATGCACTTTTAAACCACAATTTATGGTCTTCCTCCAGCCCAGCGCGACAACACGTAATTGCACAATGACATGGAAAGGTCACGTGTTATATTTATAAAACGCACATTTGCTGATCATTTTAAACAATAAACTGACACAAAGACATTAATTAGTATCATTCGATACAACAACATCGGAACGTCCTCTTTCTCCACACTTGTAATCACTGGGGCATGGTTTTGATACGTCATTTGTGACCTCTTAACTCTTTCCCCGCCATTGACGAGATATCTCGTCAATTAAGAGAAAACGCTTCCCCGCCAATGACGAGATTTTCCGTCTTTCCGCAATACCGCTATTATCCACCAGGTGGCGCCCTTCCGCAACTTTTTAAAACCGGAAGTATTGCCCTATGACAAGCTGCTGCATGTCCGTGTCTGTTTTAAAGATCGCTCTGAATGGGATCTCTATGAAAAGTCCATCACAAATATGGAATTATTTCTGCTTTTTGCTCAAAATATGGTGTTTTTGCAAAAACCTACCCATATTCAAAAGCTGATTGCAAAAGAACCACTGAAGGTAGGATGAAACGGTTTTTTTTGTTTGAAAGCAGAGGGTCTGTTCTTTCATTTGGTATATTGTATGTTTATATATTTAAAGAAGAATATTTTCTGGAAGGCATTAAACTTTGGTGAAAATTATGAAAAACGCTGGCGCTGGCTGGCAACTTTTTTTAAAAACGCTGGCGGTGAAAGAGTTAATGTGATGACGTATTACGTGAGGTCGCGCTGGCGCGTCACAGGACTGGAGGAAGACGAGAAGTTGTGGTTTGTGCATATTTTTTATTTTTCTTGCCAAAAATTTTTGCTAGTTAAGACCCTTATGCCTTATGAGTCCGTTGAAACTGCGATTTTAAACTGCATTTAAGCTAATAAGTGTTGGGGTCCATAAAAGTCATGGAATGTTTTCCTCAAAAAACATAATTTCTTCTCGACTGAACAAAGAAAGACATCAACATTTTGGATGACATGGTGGTGAGTAAATCATCTGGATTTTTTTTTTTAACAAAATTGACTAATTCGTTAACGCTGTATGCATGCACAACGGCTTTGACTTTGTCACTGTGTGTCGCCCTTCTCTTTTAATAAGGTCGTTTGGAGGCGTTTCCAATTCTGGTTGTCTTAGTAAAAGGTTATAAACAAATGAGTAATAATCCACTAAAGACGAAAGACGTGAACTTTACTATCTCATGGCAATGTATACATATTTTACGAGTTGGAATATATTATACATAAATTACATAAATTAATTTGTACGGCCACATTTGTACATTTTTATACGACTTGCTTTTGACCCTATGACATTGGGGTTATGGGTGGGGTTTTGTTATTGTTTTTTTTTATGATAATCGTTTTTTCTTTTTTAATAAATAAATAAATGTGTTTACAGCCTGGTACAAAAAGTGTTTTTGGTTTATATAGCTAATTTTGCCCTTCATGACAACTGTAAGGGGGGGGGGATTTTTTGTAACTCATCCATTTAAATTATATTAAGCCTTAAAGTTCTGCATAATTTTGGGGGCGTGGCCACTTGAGTGACATTGAACAGCCACTGCTATGACTATAGTCGAGCTTGTCGAGCGTGGTTTCAGCAACCACCTCAGCTTCACCCCCGTCCCACCTCTTTACCCATTTTCAGATATATGTGAGTGATGCGTGGTGACGCGTGGCCAAGATGGCGACGGCAGGCGCCGCCTATATTGGCTTCAAAAAAGCTCTTCACGTCACCTCTTCATGGGTCCATATGGGTCCACGTCACTACATCCATATTTTTTACAATCTATGAATCTATGCACGATTAACTTCGTATGAATTAATATGAATTAGCCAACTCGTAAAACATGTACAAATTCTCGTTAGATCAGACTGCCACTTTCTGTCACCAATGATCACTGCTCGTGTACCTGAAACTCGGCAAGGCGGGCCGTCACAAATAAATCAATGTATGAAAAACACTATTATTATAATATTAACATACTCTTAAGCCCCACTTTTAGGAAGTGTTCACTTGAAGCGTGTCTTGAAGTGGCCCTTACAAGAGCCACATAAATCTGCCTATTGAGCCTGGCCACACACACAACAAGAAATGAGATAATAGTGAGCGTTTACTTGGCGATGTCAGTGGGATGTAGGTTTGTTCAGATACTGTAGCAAAAAAAAACACAATAGGTTCCCATCTTTCATTTCTCTTATATTCTGTATTGCTTTTTCTCTGTATACTGTTTGGGTTGAAGTCGATTTCGTGCCAAAGACTCCTCCATGTGCAGTGAGTGAATAGTGGGCTCTAAAGGATCAGCCCGCGCACTTCCCGCCGGGAGCGTGGGTAGATTGACTCGTACATTAACAGTGCGGAGATCTAAAGAAGCATTCGTTTCTGCTTCTTACTCCTACATCTGTGCACACTCAGCTTATGGGTGTGATAAATGTATATTTCATTAGCAATTTAGTGGGGTGAATGTGTTAATGGGATCAAAGCAAAAATACATGCATTTTTTTAAATTTGCGTGGTGTATTTTGCTGTTGCCTGACAAACATAGGAAACAATTTACTTTATTATACTTACATTTACAAAGAACAGTTAGCATTTAACATCTAACCTGGTGTACTTTTGGCATGCATGGTGTTAAAAATATGCTTCGGACTTATCTATTGACTGAGTTAGATCATAAGGTCGATTTCAAAGATTGTGATCGAAATCAAACTTTGATGCTCCTAATCTCATCATTAAACCTTTGCCTGGATTTCACATATTTGTACCATTTTAGTTGTATTCACACATGGATGTGTAGTGAACGAATAATGGTAATCTTGCAGAACTGAGGGTTTTTGTAGGCAGGACATCATCAGAAAATCAGCAGAAAGCACACAGAGCGTCTGATTCTGACTTGAATTGGAATTTAAATTATCTTTTTCTCGGCTGAAGCAGGCGCTCTTGAGGGGAATCGGGCCTTATGCACTGAGCTGATGTGATATTTATCACTTACATTTTTTTTCTGTGGGACATTTTTTGAGATACCTGCTTTTCTCCGCATTTTAATTCAGCACTTTTGCCACATCACACTTTGACTCGTGGGTTTGTCGGATTACGTGTAGGCTTATTTTTGCAAATAAGAAAAAAATAATGAGCAAACATGCATTTCATGCATGAAATGACTTGAATACATTTTGGGGCGTCTTTATGGTTTTCTACATAAAATCATCCTACACAATGTACAGAACATTCTGTGAATATTAAAGATATCATTGATAATATTGTCTGAGAAAGATCATGAAATTCAGTGAATTAAATGTTGTGCTTTTTTAATAACCATGCATAAAGATGATTATTTTATATATAATATATTATGATAGCTCAGTTTGGGCTGAATACATTGCATTTTGCATTATTATGTTTAAGCAACTGCAAAAAAAACACAAGTGTCCGGGCAGGTCAAAAATTCTCCGGGGTCCCAAAACCCCACCAGACCCCAGGGGAATAATGTGAAATAAATCAATGAAACCAAAATTTGAGGCACCTAATCTCATAATTAGATTATGATACTTTGGCCTCAAAATATTGAGAAAAAACTCTTTCCCCGCCAGCATTTTTCATGATTTTCACAAAAGTTGAATGCCTTCCAGAAAATGTTCTTCTTTAAATATACAAACACACAATATATTAAATGTACCTTCATCAGTTCTCTTTTTATCACCTCTCAAATAGGTTTTTTCAAAAACACAAAATTTTTATCAAAAAGCTGAGATAATTCCATTTTTGTAAAAGACTTTATTAGAGCTCAGATTCAGAGCGATCCTTAAAACTTAGACGGACATACACCTGTTTGTAATTCCGGGTTTTATACGTTGCGGTATTGATAATATCGGTATTGCGGATTGACGAGATAACTCGTCAATGGCAGGGAAAGAGTTAAAGGGAACATTTCACAAGACCTTTTTTAGATGTCAAAAAAGCTTAAAATATTATTTAAGATAATTTT
Organism: Paramisgurnus dabryanus; assembly: GCF_030506205.2. Lineage (NCBI taxonomy): Eukaryota > Metazoa > Chordata > Actinopteri > Cypriniformes > Cobitidae > Paramisgurnus > Paramisgurnus dabryanus. The sequence continues at coordinate 16,800,167 of NC_133359.1, read as the reverse complement.
TATAACATGTTGAAGCAACACTAAAGAGTTTTTGCTCTTTGCTCCTCCTACAGGCTGGAAGCGGAATTGTCCATTACCACTGTCGTAATTAATTTAGCCTACTGCAGCAAAGCTTGCTCTGATTGGATTGTAGGGCTGCCGTAAAGCCAGTTTTTGTAGTTTTCACTCGAACTACAGGACCGCGACCTGACGGTTGGAAACTTCTTTAGTGCGGTTTTGGCCGATAGAGGGCTGCAAAGCGAATGTAAAAGTGCCGTTCACCCTGTTTCGAGTGATTGAACGACTTTTTTGGAAACATTATTTTAAGGTAAAAAAACTCTTTGCTGTTGTTTTAAAATTGTCACTTTGTAGGTGTGAACAAAAATCTGCCGTTTTTGGGTGAGTCTTTTAAAATGCAAATGAGCTGATCTGTGCACTAAATAGCAGTGCCGTGGTTTGATAGTGCAGATTAAGGGGCGGTTTCATCCACTTTTGACATCACGGGAGCCAAATTTCAATTACCTATTGTAACGGCTCGTAAGAGAGGAGGAAGCAAGTGCAGGCAATCAGAAATGGTTTATTAAAGATGATGGTAAATACAATGAAACACTGAAATGATAACTGAGTCCAGGATGTTGGCAATGGTGATCGATGGTCTACGGTGGCGTGAGAAGTGTAGGATGGTGAAGTCGGTGGTGAATGTGAAGACGGTCAGTGGGTGAAACCAGGAACAGACCGGAACATTCACACGGAGACGACAACACGAAACACTGATCCAAAACACGAACACGGGAGACAATAATCCAACGAGTGACTGCAGCAACATGAAATGAGGATCTGACAACAGGGAGAGAAACGGGTGAGTATTTGTAGCAGAGTAATGATGAGGATCAGCTGGAGCGAGACAATCAACACACAGGTGACAACAATCAACTAAACGAGCACATGGAGACTACGTGAGTACAAACACAAAACATGACACGGAGGAAACAGTGGATTTCCTACCGTGACAGTACCCCCTCCTCTAGGACGTCACCTGACGTTCCCAGCCTGCTTTACCTGTAGATTGTAATCATCAATAAGGCGGTGATCCAGTATGTCCCGAGCAGGAACCCACCTTCTCTCCTCCGGACCGTAACCTTCCCAATCCACCAAGTACTGAAATCCGCGTCCCCTCCGTCTAGAGTCCAGAATACGGTTAACCGAATATGTGGTCTCCCCATTAACGATACGAGGCGGGGGGGAACCGGGGCAGGCGGGTTAAGACGGGAAAAAATCACCGGTTTAATTTTGGACACATGGAACACGGGATGAATCCTCCTGTACGCCGGTGGAAGGCTAAGACGCACTGTTACCGGATTAATAATTTTGGTAACAGAAAACGGGCCAATAAATTTGGGAGCAAGCTTATTCGAAACGGAACGCATCGGAATATTCTGGGTAGAAAGCCACACTCTTTGACCGACGACGTAACGGGGAGGCTTCGACCGGTGGCGATCGGCCTTAGCCTTGGTGCGTGACCTTGCTTGGAGCAGAGCTCTGCGAGCTCTGGTCCAGGTGCGGTGACACCTCTGGACTAGTGCGTGTGCGGAGGGGACCGACACCTCAGATTCCGTACTGACAAAATTAGGTGGTTGGTAACCTAAACTACACTTAAACGGAGACATGCCCGTAGATGACACTGGCAGAGAATTGTGTGCGTACTCCACAATTGAGAGTTGCTGACACCAGGACGAAGGATTATTGGAAGCCAAACATCGCAACGCCCTCTCGACATCCGGATTGGCTCGTTCGGTTTGACCATTGCTCTGGGGATGGAACCCGGATGAAAGACTAACAGTCGCTCCTAACAATTTACAGAACTCACGCCAAAATTTGGACACAAATTGGGGACCCCTGTCAGAGACCACGTCTGTCGGGAGGCCATGTATACGGAAGACGTGGTCAATGACAGCTACCGCTGTTTCCTTGGCTGATGGTAATTTGGGCAAGGGAATGAAATGAGTCGCCTTCGAGAACCGGTCCACTACGGTTAAAATCACCGTATTACCCTTAGAGGGTGGGAGGGCGGTAATGAAATCTAGCGAAATGTGGGACCAGGGTCTCGAAGGGACAGACAGCGGTAAGAGTAACCCATCTGGAGGTCGATTGGAAGTCTTACCAATAGCACAAACCGAACAAGCCAAGACGAAGTCGTGGACGTCACGAGCCATACCAGGCCACCAAAATCGTTGCTTGACTAGAAACCTAGTTCTACTAACCCCTGGGTGACAAGCAACACTGGAACAATGACCCCACTGGAGGACGTCTGACCGTAACCCTTCCGGCACAAACAATCGGTTCGGTGGGCAACGAGCCGGGGGCGTTACCCCTTCTAAGGCAGTCAAAACCTTCGATTCGACCTCCCATCTGAGCGCGGAGATAATGATGGTCTCCGGTAAAATGGGCTCGGGAGTAGCAGTACGATCGGAACGCTCAAAAAGACGGGATAAAGCATCGGGTTTGATGTTTTTGGAACCCGGCCGGTAAGAAAGTGCAAAATCGAAACGACCGAAAAACAATGCCCACCGAGCCTGCCTGGAGTTAAGTCTTTTGGCGGTTCTAATGTATTCAAGATTCTTATGGTCCGTCCATACAATGAAGGGTACACCCGACCCTTCAAGCCAGTGACGCCATTCTTCCAGTGCAAGTTTGACTGCCAACAACTCTCGATTGCCAATGTCATAATTAACTTCCACAGGAGATAAACAATGAGAATAATACGCGCACGGATGCACCTTTCCGTCTGAGGATGTGCGCTGGGACAACCCTGCTCCTACCCCCACCTCTGACGCGTCGACCTCCACTATGAATTGACGTGAACGATCAGGGGTGACGAGAATCGGAGCTGAAACAAAGCAGCTTTTCAGTTTGGCAAACGCAGCCTCGGCTGCGTCTGACCACCTGAACGTCAAACTAGGGGAGGTCAAAGCGGTCAGAGGCGCGGCTAGTTGGCTGAAATTGCGAATGAAACGCCTGTAAAAATTGGCGAACCCCAGAAATCTCTGCAGGGCCTTGCGAGACTCTGGGGATGGCCAATCTACCACAGCCTTAACCTTTTCAGGATCCATGCGAACACCCTCAGTCGAAATAATGTGTCCTAAAAAAGAAACAGACTGTGCATGAAAAACGCATTTCTCCGCCTTGACAAACAATCCATTCTCTAGCAACCGTAGAAGCACTCGTCGTACGTGTTGCACGTGTTCCTGGAGAGACGAAGAAAAAATCAATATGTCATCCAGGTAAACATATATGAATAGATCGACCATGTCTCGCAACACGTCATTAACGAGTGCTTGGAAGACCGCTGGCGAGTTCGTGAGCCCGAAAGGCATCACGCAGTACTCAAAATGGCCACGAGGGGTGTTAAAAGCAGTCTTCCATTCGTCCCCCTCCCTGATGCGGACCAAATGATAAGCGTTACGTAAGTCCAATTTAGTGAAAACGGACGCTCCCTGCAACCTCTCGAAGGCTGAAGACATGAGCGGCAAAGGATAAGTATTCTTTACCGTTATGTTGTTCAGTCCTCGGTAGTCAATACAAGGTCGCAGAGATCCGTCCTTCTTTCCCACAAAAAAGAACCCCGCCCCCGCTGGAGAAGAGGAAGGGCGGATGAACCCCGTTGCTAGAGAACTGGATATATATTTCTCCATGGCTGCTGTCTCTGGAATAGACAAGGAATATAACTTGCCTTTAGGCGGAGAGGTACCTGGCAATAACTCTATCGCACAGTCGTAGGGACGATGAGGAGGAAGAGAATCAGCCCGAGACTTACTGAACACCTCCTTCAGGTCGTGGTACTCCGCGGGCACGTTAGCCAAATCCACTGCTTCTCCCTGAAACACAGACTCAGAAACATTAACGACAGCAGACAGGAGACAAGACAAATGACACTCCTCGCTCCAGCTAACCACAGATCCGAGACGCCAATCGATCCTGGGGTTGTGTTTATGGAGCCAAGTGTGACCGAGAACGATGGAAGTCTGAGGTGAGTCCGTGATGAAGAATGAAATCTCCTCTGTATGGTTACCGGATGTGACAAGGGAAACAGGTATGGTGGTCTGTGTGATGACTGGCAGTCTGTGTCCGTTAAGTGCGAAAGGTGCAATGGGGTGATTGAGGGAGGTGAGAGGAATGTTGAGCTTACGAGCAAACTTGAAGTCCATGAAGCACCCCTCGGCCCCCGAATCCACCAAAGCGTGAAGATCAAGTGCGTGGGTGGACCACCGTAGTCTCACCGGAAGGAGTGTCGATGTAGATGAGGTCTTCTTGGCAGAGATCCCACCCGATAGTAGCCTCCGTTTTACTATCGGGCTTGGTCTTTTACTGGACATCGCTGGATATGATGTTCTTGGCTGCCACAGTATAAACATAGTCCCAGGGATCTCCGCCTGATTCTCTCCTCCCGGGAGAGCCGAGCTCGCCCCACCTGCATGGGTTCAAGATCTCCCGGTGGGCTGACCGCAATCTCTGCGCGCTGACGCTGAGCCTCTGGTCTGGTCGCGAGAACTGCTCTTCCCCTCCGTCTGGCGGCTTGGTCGAGTCGGTTGTCTACTCTGATGGCGAGATCAATAAGACCATTAAGAGAAGTGGGGAGCTCAACGGCGCGGATCTCCTGTTGAATGCGGTCAGCCAACCCATGCAGGAAGTGATCCCACTGCGCCTCTTCGTTCCACTTACACTCCGCCGCCAGGGTGCGGAACTCGATCGAGTAATCATATACGGATCTGTCCTCCTGACGTAGGTCCGTGAGAATTCTAGCCGCCTCCCTCCCGGCGACGGAGCGGTCGAAGACCCGTCTCATCTCCTCCGAAAGGGCGTGGAACGAAGCACAGCAGCTGTCTTGGTTCTCCCACACCGCCGTCCCCCAGAGGGCAGCCTTCCCCGTAAGCAGTGACAATACGAAAGCCACTTTCATCTCTTCGGTGGTGAACGTGCGGGGCTGCAGAGCGAAATGCAGGGAACAATGAGACAAAAATGATCGACAAAATTTTGGCTCACCCGCATACTTCTCAGGGATAGGGAGGCGTGGTTCGGACTTGGAAATCCCCCCGGGGACGATCGGCGGTGCGGGTGGCGTGGGAGGCGCAGCAGGTGGCGGTGGTTGTTGTTGTTGTGCCTGGAGGGCGAGCTCAGACACCTTCGTCACCATTGCTTGGAAAGCTCGACCCATCTCATCTATCACTTTGTCTTGGCGATCCATACGACCAACGGCTCTCTGCAGGAAGTCCTCCAGATGAGATGGGGAGCGATCGCCTGCTGCTTCCATGATGTTCAGATCCTACTGTAACGGCTCGTAAGAGAGGAGGAAGCAAGTGCAGGCAATCAGAAATGGTTTATTAAAGATGATGGTAAATACAATGAAACACTGAAATGATAACTGAGTCCAGGATGTTGGCAATGGTGATCGATGGTCTACGGTGGCGTGAGAAGTGTAGGATGGTGAAGTCGGTGGTGAATGTGAAGATGGTCAGGAACAGACCGGAACATTCACACGGAGACGACAACACGAAACACTGATCCAAAACACGAACACGGGAGACAATAATCCAACGAGTGACTGCAGCAACATGAAATGAGGATCTGACAACAGGGAGAGAAACGGGTGAGTATTTGTAGCAAAGTAATGATGAGGATCAGCTGGAGCGAGACAATCAACACACAGGTGACAACAATCAACTAAACGAGCACATGGAGACTACGTGAGTACAAACACAAACACAAAACATGACACGGAGGAAACAGTGGATTTCCTACCGTGACACCTATTTGTTCAGAGAATAGGTGTGTTCAAGATCATCCGGCGCTGCGCAGACCGATCGGCGAGGTTTGCCACTTGCAGTCGAGGGAGGAACTGAAGACGGAGCCGTCAAGCCGGACACCTGCTGCTTGCTGTAGTGACGTGTGCGCCGTGTTTCCTTGTTTTTAATTGCAAATTAAGTGAATTAGATGCTGAATTTGATAAAAACAAACCTTTTAATAAAAAGTTGCAACCAGAAACATTTCATATCAAATATTTTAATTGCTGCTTATACTGTATACCTGAAAATAACGGGAAACAAGCCTATATTATTAAAATACCAATAAGCCGGTTTCACACCGCATGCGTGAGCAGCGCGTAAGCAGCGCGTGTTTTTTTCGGCGCCCATGTTAACAAGTTAAAGCATGTACACCGCACGCGTGAGCAGCGCGTGCCTGCGTGGCAGGAGCGTTGCTGAAGCAGCAGTGCTGCTATCGTTTCGGCGTCGGCTCTATTTTTGCTGCGCTGCTCACGCTCAATTAAAGTGACAGGGCATTGTTTATAGTTTAAATGGTCGTGGATTGACGCGAAAAAGGGTAATTTTACAATAAAATCACGAATGTGAAGCTAAGTGTGTTTGAAACAGTCATGACTTTGAGCAATTTAAAAGAAAGCAATGAAATATTAACACACTGTTGCCAGAAGACTGTGTTCATTCACTTTCTGCCCAGCAAATGAGTCCTCATCTATCTTAATAATCTTCAGAGAAATAGATTAATCTATAAATTTAAATCTTATGCTTAAACTGTTGAAGGGAAACACGATCGACTGCTATATGCTGTCAATCACTGAGTGAATTCTTTATTTTATCATAAAACTTCAGTGAAACAGATTTTATAATGTGCCATGGGCTTTTTATGTCTATAATTGTGTTTTGTATCTATATCTGTCATTACATGGACCAGAACAGCATGAAAACAATGTGGATTAAACAAATCACAGTTATATAAATTACACTGACCTTCAAAAAGCGTCTTAAAGAGGTTTTGCTCATAAATGCATGTAAAATAAAGTAATGTGAACTTGAGATTTTTATACTGTTATTTAAACTGCACAGTATGCGCTGCAAACGCAGCCGGTGTGAAAGCACAATGGCCACACGCAGCAAACGCTCTCCTCACGCGCTGCTCACGCTACGCATACGCGTTGCTCACGCATACGGTGTGAAACAGGCGATAGAGTTTGGAATTTTCATTTTTATTTTATTACACGACACAATATAACATATTTAAGCATATTAAAGTGTTTTTTCCTGTTTTAAAACATGAATTTATAATGTTTATTAGTGGAACTAAAGGTTGGATTAAACTTGAAACGCACGTGATCGTTGTCATCAGTGAGGCAGCCAATCACGTAAAGCTGTTACGTCATCACAACTCCGTGCAGCCGCTCTGGAGAAGCTGCACCGGCTGAGCTAGCCGGCTACTCTCGAAACGCTCTCGCGGTACTTAAAAACCATATGACACAGTCACGTGCCTGCAGCGCCAGCTGAAGTCAGACAAAATTACTAACCGAAATGCACTGCTTCAAGTCAGCCGCCGATCGGTGTGCGCAGCGCCGCATGAAGTCGAACACACCTGGTTTACCAAAACTTAGTTACTGGGTTGATCTTTATCACATTTTCTAGGTGGATAGAAGCACCGGGGACCCAATTATATTATTTAAATATGGAAAAAGTCAGATTTTCATGATATGTCCCCTTTAAAGTTGTCCAAATGAAGTGCTTAGCAACTGCCTGCACTCACAAAAATAAAGTTTTTGTGTATTGTATTTGCAATAGTACATTTATAAACTATCTATCTTCATGGAACATTTACTTAATATCCTAATGATTTTTTGCATAAAAGGAAAATCTATAATTTTGATCCATAAAATGTATTGTTGGCTGGCTAATATTCCCTTTGCGACTTTTTGTAGTGCATGCTCACAAATAAATTTGTATAATGATTAAACTAACATGAATGAAAAGATTACACCCAAATGCGATTGAATTTCCGAATGCGAAATTCGAACAAATGTATACTTTCATTATACCAAAACGCATCAATAATGTCATTATCTAATTTTGCATCACAAAAAAATGAAAAAATCACCACTCCAGCCTAATTGCACGGATGTATTCAGATTCAATTAAATACAGAAAAAGAAGCCGAGTCTGTGAAAGAGCTCGTAAACAGAGGCCATGCAGAAACTCATTATGAAATCATCAATAGCCGAATCACGCAAATTACTCGCTCATCCTGCCGTCTTTTGTCGGGTGGCAGCCATGGCCGTAATAGTCGAGCTAAATTAAATTTTAATGTGTTTTTGATCAGCTTTGTCCGTCTCTTTTGGCTTTGTAAACTTGGCTCAGCAAGGTGATGTCATTTTCCTTTCCATATTAAATGAGGCGTGCGAGACGTCAAATGAATATCTGACACGTTGTAATTGCCGTGTAATGTTGTGATAGCAGACAGTTGAAATGGAAACCTCTATTCATAGCAATAGTTATTGTAACAGGCATTAGTTATATAGTGTAGCTTTATTAATAAATACTGTGGTTAATCTGATACACTGTTTAAATGAATGTTTTATGATAGATAATAACTGTCTGTGGGGATAATGTGGTACAGTTGTTAATGATAAGGGGGTCTTTGAGTTGCGCTCACCATATAATTCAAGTTGATGGATTTGGATTTGGACACAGAAACACATTTTTTTGACGAAAAAGTTATTTTATAGATACATGAGCCATTATTAAGAAAGATTAACATATAATTGTTCTGTTTCTGCAGGTAACCGGCCATGTGTGGTACTGACAGCAAGGGTTCATCCAGGGGAGAGCAATGCCAGCTGGGTAATGAAGGGTACACTGGAGTTCCTGTGCAGCAATGATCCTGTAGCAGAAAGTTTAAGAGAGGCCTACATCTTCAAAGTCATCCCTATGCTCAACCCTGATGGGGTCATTAATGGCAAGTATGTACACATACATGCACTGCAATTCTTATTTAACACCTGTCAGCCAGTAGCTACGTTAAATATTGTTTACGAGTTTGGTGAGATCTAATGTAAAACCTTCTTGCAGATCAATCTGCAAAGTATACAATTAGATCTGATCCTAAAGCAGTTCATATAATTTAATTATTCTCTATGTGACCCTGCCTATGTAAGCCCAGTTAAAGTCTTTATATTTAGGGGTGTTTTTTTAAGACCGTGTTTAGATTAAGCCATGACTGGGCCTTAGTTGTATTAGGTGGTTTCCCAGACAGGGATTAGTTTAAAGCGATAGTTCACCCAAAAATGAAAATAATGTCATTGATGACTCACCCTCATGTCGTTCCAAACTCGTAAGACCTCTGTTTATCTTTGGAACACAGTTTAAAGATGTTTTAGATTTAGTCAGAGAGCTTTCTGACCCTCCATTGAAAATCTATGTACGGTATACTGTCCATGTTCAGAAAGGTAATAAAAACATCATCAAATTATTCCTTGTGACATCAGTGGGTCAGTTAGAATATGTTTAAACATTGAAAATACATTTATTCAGCATTGTCTTCTCTTCCGGGTATTTTGTGAACCACGTGCACAAGACTGCAGTGACGTTGCCGATGTACGATGCTGCTGATGTACGACGCTACTGACGTGTTATCTGGTGCGCCCCAGCTTTTTTTGCACCCGAGCTTCGTTTACAGTCTGAGGGAGACGCACATTGTTAGTTTGAAAAAAAATCTTCGCAAACATGTCTGAGTATAACACGTCAGCAGCGTCACTGTGCACTGAATAAAGTCATAATTTTTGTTATTTTTGGAATAAAATGTATTTTTGATGCTTTAACAAATTCTGACTGACCCACTGATATCACATGGACTACTTTGATGATGTTTTTATTACCTTTCTGGACATGGACAGTATACCGTACATAGAGTTTCAATGGAGGGTCGGAAAGCTCTCGGACTAAATCTAAAACATCTTAAACTGTGTTCCAAAGATTAAGGACTAGGCCTTAGATTAATTATGAAATATGTCTTAACAAACATGCCTTACTAAAAACATTACATGTGTCCATTTTCCGGCAAAACAAAGAGCACTGATGTATTTTAACTCTTTCGCCGCCAGCATTTTTCATGATTTTCACAAAAGTTTAATGCCTTCCAGAAAATGCTCCTTTTTAAATATATAAACATACAATATATGAAATAAAAGAACAGACCCTCTGCTTTCAAACAAAAAATCAGTTTCATCCTATCGTCATGTGTTCTGTTTTTATCATCTCTCAAATATGTGTAGGTTTCATCAAAAACACAAAATTTTGAGCAAAAAGCTGAGATAATTCCATTATTGTGAAGGACTTTTGATAGAGATCAGATGCAGAGCGATCTTTAAAACATACACGGACATACAGCTGTTTACCCTAGGGCAAGATAACTCGTCAATGGCGGGGAAAGAGTTAAGATATGTCCGTGCAAGTTGTTTTCAGTTTGGAAACCTTTTGCATTTATTTAAGTCTAGGACAAGACTAAAACCTGTCCAGTCTGGGATTAGATTTAAGACATGTCCGGGAAACCCCGCCCATACTGTTTCTAAATAATATCATCCTACATAATGTGAATAACATTCTGTTCACCTTGATAGCTTTAATATTGACTAAGTAAGGTCATGTCAAAGATTAAAATCAATGACTGAAATCAAACTTTGATGCCTCTGATCTCCTCAATAGATTATAAAACTTGAGCCTTGAAACTTGACTTTACAGACAGGGTCACATATGGTTATGTATGATCTTTTGAATGACACTTTTGGCTTAATATCATTCTATCTTAACTGAAATAAACATTTTATTATTTTTCTTATCAACAATGCAATGACAAGGTCATACGCATCCAAGAATGTTGTTTCAAGATAAAAACATCTGCACCATAGCCTCCAGGTTATACATATGACTGCTTGGCAAAATATTGGTGTCTATCCAGCATTCTGCGCTAGAATATTCATGACTGCCACCGGCATCTGTAGGCAGGGTATTTCTTTCTGCTTAACGGCTAAGTCACCATCATGTCCGAATATTAAGTCAGTAACTCTTTTTTGAACGTTTTAAACTCTCATATATCACCAAACTGTCACACTTTTCGGGGCCAGATAGTATTTACATGTGTAAAACCAATATAGAGGTCAGCATCGTGGCCGTTCCCATTGAACAGCTTCTCTCTAAGGCTTATCAACACTCTATTCAGAGTCGGGGAAATGATCGATTCTCCTCGCAGCTTCCTCACAACTGTGACCCGATTTCCTTGCAAAGCGAGTGGAGAGGAGCAGGTCTCCTCTGTTGCACGGCTTTCCCCTTATCTCAAGCCGTGTATGGGGAGCTTCTGTACAGAGCGCTATTGATCAGAATGCTAACTGTATTAGATTGGCTCTTCAGAGAATGGCGGTGTAGATCGTTGGCGGCGGGTTAAAAGACAGACGATTATTAAGTGTGATGAAGTATAGTCAACAGTAGCAAAGGTGTAGATTCAATGCAGACATGGAGTCTAAGCATCTACAAGTGCTTAAACTAGGTAAAATTTTTATGTATAAGACAGTCAAAAAATTCAGGAAGTGGATGCATCAGAACCCACGCATGGGTTTCCAAATCAGAGATGTAAAGGGGATCACGTGCACTACCCAGAGTTCCCATCTCTGATGCAACGCTCATTCTAAAGTAAACCAATATTATCCCACACCTTTTCTTTTTTTAAACCAACGCTCTGTTTGTTTTCCAACCAGTCCCTATAAATTTCCATGACGGAGTTCGATTTTGCCTCAACAAGCGTGAATTCACCTGCATGGTGTTCATTCCTGTGCGTTGGCCGTAATTGAGAGGTTCGGGTCGGCCTGTTGCTTGGTGACAGATCTGAGATACACGGGGAACATTTCATGCCTTAAGCAACGTTCTCATGTCTTCAATAACGCCAATATTGTCAATAAACTGCTGTAGGTGCAGTCAGAAAGCTATGGTGTATGCATTATGAATAACCAAGTTATTAAAACTAGGAATATTTATTCACGTGTTTCCTATTTCTTTGAAGGTTTTCATAAACCCAAAAAGTTTATTACAATATTCATTATGCACCCAGGCATTTACATGACCACAGCTCACTTACGGTACTGTAGAAAACTTCGAAGCCCACCTTTAAGATCGGACGGCTTCTCCTAAATATGGACGCTGCGGTCAGATTCATTTATATGGTAATGCAGTATTGCATAGATATAAATACAGCGGTGTTGGAGGCCCTTTGAAATGGAAATGGTGGGGTGTGAAAAGGTCACATTTGCTTCCATCATAGACGGTGGAAATTTTGAAAGGAATTATTCGTAATGTAGGCCAAATGGGCTGATGTGTGTGTATTTTTTGTTAAACCCTTTGTATGTTTTGAAGTATGCGTTCCTGCAAACACAGTGAAAACTAGTTTATAAAAATCAGACAGGAGTATTCATTCACTTTTTATTATTATAATCCATTTTAAAATGGTTTTATACAGGTAACAATGTAATCTGATGATAAAAATTTATTGCATTTGTAACTGTCTGACAGTATTTTTCTCAGTAAATATATTTCCAATGGCACCATTGACATTAAATTTTCACCAGATGTTGGTAACAACCCAAGTAATCCATACATACAAAGAAACCAAAACAAATAAGTTCAGAATTTAAGTTTTGTGTAATAATGTGAAATGACACAGGGAAAAGTATTGAACACATGAAGGAGGTGCAAAAAGGCATGGAAAGCCAAGACAACAGCTGAAAACTATCAGTAATTAAAAAGCAATTTCATGTCAATAGCAATTTGGAAATACACTCCCAAAAGAATTATTAGGAACACCTGTTCAATTTCTCATTAATGCAATTATCTAATCAACCAATCACATGGCAGTTGCTTCAATGCATTTAGGGGTGTGGTCCTGGTCAAGACAATCTCCTGAACTCCAAACTGAATGTCAGAATGGGAAAGAAAGGTGATTTAAGCAATTTTGAGGGTGTCACAATCTGCTCAGTTACTGGGATTTTCACGCACAACCATTTCTAGGGTTTACGAAGAATGGTGTGAAAAAGGGAAAAACATCCAGTATGCGGCAGTAATGCCTTGTTGATGCTAGAGGTCAGAGGAGAATGGGCCGACTGATTCAAGCTGATAGAAGAGCAACTTTGACTGAAATAACCATTTGTTACAATCGAGGTATGCAGCAAAGCATTTGTGAAGCCACAACACGCACAACCTTGAGGCGGATGGGCTACAACAGCAGAAGACCTCACCGGGTACCACTCATCTCCACTACAAATAGGCAAAAGAGGCTACAATTTGCACAAGCTCACCAAAATTGGACAGTTGAAGACTGGAAAAATGTTGCCTGGTCTGACGAGTCTCGATTTCTGTTGAGACATTCAGATGGTAGAGTCAGAATTTGGCGTAAACAGAATACGAACATGGATCCATCATGCCTTGTTACCAGGCTGGTGGTGTAATGGTGTGGGGGATGTTTTCTCGGGAAAAACTTTATGCCCATTAGTGCTTATTGGACATCATTTAAATGCCACAGCCTACCTGAGCATTGTTTCTGACCATGTCCATCCCTTTATGACCACCATGTACCCAATGCTTATTTCACCCGCTGTATATGATATGATATCTGACATACAACAATACAAGTTGTGACCCAGTCAGTAAAAACTCTGGGAACGTTTTCTACTTTAAATCATCCTACAAAATAAAAGACCCTTTTGTGAAAACGTATTAAAACTTTATTGCTCCTAATCTCAAAATTAGATTGTGAGACTTTACCCAACTTGGCAACGCTTTGAGACCAGCCAGCCACCTTAGGCTGTTTAAAATGGTTTTAAAGCAGGGGAAAATGCACTGTATAGCTATTTTTTAATTTTTTGTACCTTTTGTTATCTATCAAACACCATGTGAAAATACATAAACATCCTCTTTTCTAGTTGGTTGGTGATAAAACTGAGTGAATTTTGGCTCGCTAGGTGCTGTTTATGTAGCATGTAGCGTTAGCTCGTGGAGAGATCTCGGTGGCGATTGTTCCTTCTGTTGAAAATTGGAAAAAGACAATCCATTCTGCATTTGGTCCACAATAGGGATTTATAAAGAGACGTGACAGCGGTTCTGCATTTGCTGTTATCTCACAGAGCGAGAGAGCGACACGTAGGAAGTGTGATTACATACTCTGTTTTGTGCGTCGGCATAGCTTGGGACAAACAAGTGATGTTGTGAACAGACTCATGAGGTTTCGAGGTTATATTTGACATACGGGATTGACATTGCGGCCTCCCGTATGGATCGCATGTCAGCTTTGGGTAAACCATAGCGATGTATCCCAGTGCTCCCTATCAGCCCTGCTGTCTGTACTTGCAGTGAACTTGAGAGGATGGTAGATGTTCCTGTGGCTCAATTGCTAGAGCAAAATCTAAAACCGGAAATGGAATTGGAGTGCATTGATTACATCCATGGCAGTTGTGGAGCTAGGAGATAACAGGAGGTCTATTGATTTTAATTGGAAACAACCGATTATTTAGCATTCACAACAGAGGACACCTGTATCCGATTCACTGATTACTGGACATATTTGATAACTATTCCACATCTTTCCTCAAGCCAAGCGATTTTTAGCCATTTAGGGTGAATCGCATGAATCATCGGGCCGGAGGCTGGCACAGACCAGGCTGAGCTCATCACAGTCGAGCGGGCATATGCCAACGTACAGTCTGTGACCAATCGGCAAATGAAGTCTCTCATAAGAAGCCAGCGTTTGTGTGGGCTAACATCCCAGCTACTGTGTGGAGTTGGATACAAACATAAGCGGCCTATTTGCTTGGCAAAATGAACCCATAAACAAACAGTAAATCGTTCTTTGTTAGTTCTCATGCAAGATGCCAACCAAAGATGGTGTTTAATCGTGTCTGAAATTGAATTAGCTTTTGTTTGACCGCTGTGACTGGTAGAGAACTTGAAGTGTGTGATGTCTAATTTTGATGCAGAAGCCGGTGGAACTTTAAAGCTGATTTTATTGGCGTGTTAGATCACAGAATGGGTGAAGTGAGGATAATAATCACATCTGTTTGCTTATGGCTAATGCCAGTAATACGGTACTGTAGTGACCTATTGTTTTTTCAAAGACATTAGATGGACAAATGTTGCAAGAAGAATTATATGTGGTGGATAAACTGTTATCCGGCATAAAATTAACCTACCGCGAAATGCATATAGTTTGAAAATGTAATGTAATGTAATATAATTATATTACATTATTGTTGTACAAAGCTATTATAATGATTAATATTTATAAATAAAATGTTTTTTTTATAACTTTTTAAGACATCTGATAATAAAATATACAGTTTTACTAAGAATTACAAATTTATGGATTTTGGAATTCGTTTATGCAGTGGTGATGGCACAGTGGATAAGACACTCGCCTTTGGTGTGGGACACCCGGGTTCGTATCCACTGTGATGCACCATTGTGTCCCTGAGCAAGACACTTAACTCCTAGTTGCTCCAGAGGAGTGCGACCTCTGACATATATAGCAAATGTAAGTCGCTTTGGATAAAAGCATCAGCTAAATGAATAAATGTAAATGTATTATTTGATTAATTTATATTTTATTCTGTTATGCGTGTGGTGTGTTTAGCCAAACGTTTCCTTTAAAAGATAACATGACTACCCTGCAGTATTTTTTTAGAAAGGGACTTTGGTGGGTAAGTTGTGGCGATTTCGTTCATTCGTCTCCTTGTTGTTGTGTAATTGCTGGATCATGATTGGTCAATCTGACACCTGTAGCTGCAGTCATTCAAAATGTCCTGATTTGTATATTTTAACCATTTGAGACAGATAAGTCATAATAAAAAATCTTTAATTTTTTTACTTTGCTTTACTTGAATGACAGTTTAAAATGAGAAAACGTTCCCAATGTTATTTTTCTTTAAATGTAGGATGGTGTGTCAGTGCGAACCGCGTTAAAATAAAAAATCTGAGATATTGATAATTATTCTAAAATTACAAAAAAACATGCATAAAATTGTATGAATTTAAGAAATTTTTTCGAAATGCAAATTGTCTTATTTCTTATGAGATGAAAGTTTAAATGCCTTTATTTTTCTTAAAATATTCTCAAAATATTATGTCAGTGCGAACTGCACAGAAATAAAAAAAATCTGTTATATTGAGAATTATTCTAAAATAAAATAAAAATGCAGACAATTTTAAGAATTTAAGAAAATTTTAAGAAATGCAGATTGCCGTTTGAGATTAAAGTTTAAATGCCTTATTTTTTCTCAAAATATTCTCAAATTATTATGTCAGTGCAAACTGCACTGAAATAAGAAAAATAAGAATTTAAGAAAATTTTAAGAAATGCAAATTGGCTGTTGAGATTAAAGTTTAAATGCCTTAATTTTTCTCAAAATATTCTCAAAATATTATGTCAGTGCGAACTGCGCTGAAATAAGAAAAATCTCAGTTATTGAAAATTATTCAAAAATGTAAAAAAAATGCATACAATTTTAAGAATTTAAGAACATTTTAAGAAATGCAAATTGTCTTTTGAGATTAAAGTTTAAATGCCTTAATGTTTCTCAAAATATTATGTCAGTGCGAACTGCGCTGAAATAAGAAAAATCTCAGTTATTGAAAATTATTCAAAAATGTAAAAAAAAAATGCATAAAATTTTAAGAATTTAAGAAAATTTTAAGAAATGCAAATTGTCTTTTGATATTAAAGTTTAAATGCCTTAATGTTTCTCAAAATATTATGTCAGTGCGAACTGCACTGAAATAAAAAAATCTGAGATTTTGAGAATTATTCTAAAATTACAAAAAAATGTATAAAATTTTAAGAATTTAAAAAAAAATTAAGCAATGCAAATTGTCTAATGTCTTTTAAGATTAAAGTTTAAATGCCTTAATTTTCCCAAAATATTCTTAAAATATTATATCAGTACGAACCGTGCTGAAATTAGAAAAATCTGAGATATTGAGAAAATTCTAAAATTACCAAAAAATTATTAAATTTTAAGAATTGTAAGAATTTAAAGAACATTTTAATGAATGGAAATTGTCTTATGAGATTAAAGTTTACATGCCTTTATTTTTCTAAAAACATTCTCAAAATTGTACTACATTTAGAGAAAAATAACCTTGGGAATGTTTTCTCATTTTAAACTGACATTTAAGTAAAGTAAAGCTGAAAAATGATAGATTTTTGTTATGACTTATCCGTCTCAAATGATGAAAATATAAAAGTACAAATCATGACAAATTTATGACTGCAAGTACAGGGGTCAGATTGACCAATAATGATCCAGCATTTACACAACAACAATGCAGGGTAGTCATGTTATCTTTTAAAGGAAACTTTTGGCTAAACACACCACACACAGATATACATTCATCAAATAATAAATTAACTCCATCAATTTGTTATTTTTAAGAATATTTTTAGAGAAATAAAGGCATTTAAACTTTAATCTCTTTAATTTGCATTTCTTAAACATTTCTTAAATTTTAAAAATTGTATGAATGTTTTGTAATTTTAAAATAATTCTTAATATCTCTGATTTCTTTTTATTTCAGCACTGTGTGCACTGACACACCATCCTACATTAAGAAAAATTACTTTGGGAACATTTACTCATTTTAACCTGATTTAAAGTAAAGCTGGCTATGTCGTTTTGTTTCTGTAAACCCTTTAGTATATCAGAATTCACAGAAAAATTGGCCTTGACATTTCTAGCTATAACAAGCTTACGCAACCACCTAAAACATAATTTTCCATTCAGTTTTTTAGTAGAATGACATTTTATTTTATGTGCGCACCCGAATGTACTTGGTGACCATGACGAGTCAAGTCAACGTTTCACATGTGCCCAGCAGCACTCCGAACGCTAATTCACTTTTGCAACTTTTCGCCTGTTGCTGACACTTCTGAACTCTGTCGTGACAGCTTTCAGGTAATGAAATAACCCAGCTGGGATATACTTTACCCCTGTCAGGGGGATGGAGTACAATACTGTCACATCAATGGACATGTTTCAGCTTTGCAAAGTGATAGAGGCACTGAAATAGTTGGCCCCAGTGAGGTGCGGTTTCTCTGACTGTTCTTGGGGCGTAAGGTACCCTTGCCCTCCTCAGATAGGAAATTTGAGACAGCCTGACCCTGTTCATTTGCTGACGCAGGTTCAAGCTTTATTCTCAAGGTACTGGCTGCCTGGCTCGCATTTTTTTAAAAACGGCACCTGCCGAGGAAGGTAAAGTGGGATGTATTGTTCTGCTCTTTTCACTTTTAAAGGGAATGACCTTGCATTTGATCTTGATTGTGATTTATGTGTTAGTTCCTTATGTATAAAAGATTATAGATGTATTGATTATATAACATAAAAATCATCTCTCATCAAACAATCATTCTTTTTTTTCTCCTGTTGTCCCTCTTGAAGCAGTTTTTGTTTAAACAGTCACTGTTAACTCAAACGTGGCTTGTTTTCGCCTGCACCCATTTGTTTGTCTTATTTGCTTTATCTTTTCATTTGTCTCTCCGTTCCCCCAGACATGTTGAAAACCATTAAAAGTGTCAAAATCATCCTTTCTGTCCTCAATCCCTGAGACAGCTTGCATTACGTTCGTTCCTAGCGGGAATGCGACAGTCATTCAATACACCATACCTCACAAAACCAAACCTAAGAACAGATTGATTCAGACCTCATCATTCATTGGAGTGAACGCGGATGCGGGCGGCTTCCTGTCCGTGATCTGAACCCTGCAGATGGGAGGAAGCGGGTTGAGCTGTATTAAAATGTTTTGATGCATGGGGGCGGTCCAACTGGCGACAATGACTTATTGAGGAGACCCACGTGTGCTGGAGGCAGACAGGTAGAAGACAAATGGGTATTGGTGTGTGTTGTTCATCATTCCAGTGGGCTAACTGTGACCACAGCCAGCTTACCTCAGCCAAAACCCCACCATCTTCACCTCCTCCTCACAGCTCTCTCTCTCTCTCTCTCTCTCTCTCTCTCTCTCTCTCTCTCTCTCTCTCTCTCTGAGGCCATGTGCATTGGCACAGATGATGACCACCTTTTCAGTTTATGCCCCTGACTGCAGGTTTGTCTTGTGGTTGCAGATCTGTGTTGTTAAAGTCCCCCTGTGGTGAAAATTAATTTTTTTAAATGCTTTAAGACAAACGGTGCACATTCATGAATCAACACCTTTGCAGAGTATTGTCTCTTAAAACTGCAGTTGACGGAATCGATAGTCAGAGGTCGCACGCCTCTGGAGCAACTAGGGGTTAAGTGTCTTGCTCAGGGACACAAGGGTGTGTCACAGTGTATTCGAACCCGGGTGTGTCACACCAAAGGCGTGTGTCTTATCCACTGTGCCATCACCACCCCTGATCGGACCGGATAGCTATCTGATTTGTTAAAACTGTTCCATTTACATTTGGCCTCATAAATGCGTCTTGGCAAAACGGATATGAATCCGATCTTCAACTCCCGTGCAAAATGCAAGTACACTTTTGATTACTCCGCCTTAAAAAACTTAAAGACGACATTTATGCAACAAAAAGCAGCACTTACTGTATGTTTTACTGTCTCCTTGCTCGGTATGAGCTGGAACGAGCAGTTCAGAGCAGCAGGAGAGTGACGCCGCTGTGATTTAACATACAGGTCCATGACGGGGAGAAGCGTTCACAAAACTCTCTTTGTCAAAGTTTTATTTCTTTATTTAATATTATTTGAGTTTGTCATTGGACTCTTTTATTGGTTCTAGGAAGCTTTTTACCCTCTGTCATCGCTCCATAAAGCAACGAGAGTGTCGTTTTTGTTTGTTTTACTATTTGCCGGCTAAATTCCGGGTGACGTGTTTGCATTTAGGAGGAGTTATGCGCTGACATGTGTGGTTTTATCAACCAGATGTATTTACACTTGAAGAATTTGGTTCCAAAATGTAATAAACACCATTTTTAAAAAAAATTTGTTGAGTTACTGCCAAAATCAGTATTATATCAGGTCAGTATTTAAAAATAAATTGTTAATTTTACGCAAAATCCAATATCCGCCGTGTAATTCTGTCATCTTTTCTCAATTTTTTTCAAAACGTAATAAACGCCACTCCTCCTTTTCTACAGAATGCAATAAATCCGCTCCACAAATTACAGCGCACCATTCCACGCAATGTAAACAAACAATGGCGGCGCGTTGAGTACACAGAGTCCTAGTTTTCCTCATCTACTTTGTACTTCGTGATCAACAAACAAACAAAAACGAAATAATACTTTAATAGCATTGATAAACCTGCGGTTTTCTGTGACAGGAAAGAAACGTAAGCCATCAACATCTTATAATTTACGCAAGAGGCACTCGGGAGACGATCGCTTGTTCTCCCGACAGCATCAAGCTTCTCTCGTGCTAACACATTGACCCCAGGAGATCTTATGAAAAACTTTCCATAATTTAACTCAAAGTCAACGAGAATTACAGCTGATCGCTGTGAAAAATGTTAAGCGACGACGTCAAGTATAACAGTGCAGCAATGACAGTGTTCCTAATGTGACATTTTTGACTAATGACATTAATGTTTGTTTTTTACATCATTGTGTACAACTGTTTAACTAAACGAATATAAAATGGCAAAAATGAATGCACATTTATACATTGATTGAATAGATTTATAGAATTTTGGAAAAAAAATTGTCATGGATTTATTGCATTTTATGCAAAATTATTTGTTTTTATAATAAATCTTTGAGAATTAAGTTATGGATTTGAATTTTGTATGTTTTTATAACTTAAAGATGCTATGTGAAAGTTTGAAACAGAAAATCACTTTCTTGGTATAGAAAACACGTTTTTACCGAAATTTGTCAAAATGGATTTATTACGTTTTGGAACCAAACTCTTCACTTGTCCAGTTTCGTCTGAAATGCGTCCCAGACCACCTCCTGAAGTGGTCAGAGCGATCAGATTTAAATCCGTGTCGAAAACGTTACGGAGGGCATTTACACCTGGGGCCTCATGTATAAAACTTTGCGTAGATTCCATCCTTAAAGTGTGCGTACGCACATAAGGCAGAATTTGCGTACGCACAAAAGTTTTCAGATTTATAAAACCATGCGTACTCCAGAAACTGCGCAAAATTCCATTCATAAATCCCAGTGAGCGGAAGATTGTGCGTACGCTCGTCCCGCCCCCATCTCCTCCCCGAAACAACCATATATGGAGCTTACAACCCTTAGTTTTAATGGGCATAATGTAGTCTGCATATTATTTTAATATGGATTAACGTTACAAAACGCAAGGAAAATATCGTAAAAATTCTTTTCAATACTTTTCATCTGTTAAATATTTGCTACTTATAGGCAGGTGGCACTCCTAGATGCAATTTGAGTGCTGATCTTCATGAATGAAACAGGTATATTTAAACTAAATGTGTATAAAAACAAGAACAGAGTTTGTGTTCTTTCACACCGCTCAAAAAGAGTGCGTACGCACAGTGGATAGCAATGATATTACACAGTGCCCGAAAATAGTCCCCTTGGTTACTTTCTATAGTTAACTTATGACAATCATGCGATTAATTTTTTTAATTGACAGCCCTAATTTTTATGCATAAAGAAATTATTTTCACAGATAAAAAATGTAAATGTGTCATTATTTTCATATCATACAGATTTAGGATTTTTTGAGTGAACTATCCCTTTAAGGCCTCACATTATCGACCTGGAGGGATTTAAAACGTCCCTTACATTTGTCTGTTTATGCGCTCAGTCAGACGACTGCATCTTAATCGTCGTTTCTTAGAAATGTATTGCCTGTAAAGCTGCGTTTTGTATCTTATTGCGTTTCAGCTCACATTGCGTTTTTTTATAAGAGGCTAAGAAGCCATTATGTGAGGCAACAATCGATGGCGTTTTGATATTGACCGTTGTGATATGTGACCGGCCGCTCATCAGACAGACCCACAGGCCTGCCGAATGAAAGCATTTTTCACCGGCGGAGGGCTCATTGCATGGTAATCTCTCAAAGTGAGCTCTCATGTTCTCATAAGCTCCTGGATGTCACCCTTAAAGAGAAACACACGATGAGAGGCTTTTTAATGGAAGGGGGCGGTGGGGTAAGTTACACCGAATAACCTAGTGGAGCTTCCAGATCTAAAATAAATCGTGGCTCAGGGACATTCATCTCAGCGCTTTTCTACAGAGCTGTAGTCGCCGGTGGTTGAAACCATGTGCGGGAAAATGATTCAGTGGTCAGCTTCGGATAAAAGCGCGCAAGCAGTGACATCGGCTGATTGATTCCGACAAAGGTGCCACTATCTATACTGCGCAAAGAAAATTAAACATAACCAACACCTTGAAGTGCGATTTCTCTGGGGACCAATGCTTGATCTATATTGAGCGTCTGACCTTCTGGTTTATAATCTATCCATTTGTGTTCTGCAGGTCACGCTCGTGTTTGAAAGCAACCGACCCTTATTATCAGCGTGGTGATGTATGTTGATTATTTTTTTAAGGGACTATAAATTCTGAGTATTGATTATCTATGCAACAGAAGACGCGTCGATTGGAATCTAATGGCTACTATGGATCAGCTGTGTTAGTTATTGATGCAGATAGCTAGGTTAAACATGTCAGTTAATCGCACCAGGCGTTCGAATCCGCCACCTTGTCGTCCAATCGCCTTGTCGCAATTACATCCAAGCAGACAACCTACCAAATTAAAGCCGGTTGGTTTATTGTAAACAGAATTTAATCATGTTGCACAAGATGCACATGAAGGTTGAAACCGTCAGGCCCTGTGGTAAGCAAACCAAGTTACACAATCAAGGACATGCATTTGTTTCCCAAAAGATTGGAAGTGTTGTTGAGTACACGAGCCAGAGATGTTTGTGCACTTTTATGTAAAGGGTACGAAGTTTTACACTTGGAATCGCTCGAAGACAGAATTCTCAACGCATGCAGTGAGGCATCCAGCAAATCAAAGCTGTCAGAAAGAGATGGTTGGAGAATACTATTCTGAGCTTATCTTTTTGAGAGAGCACAGCATGGTCCATTTATCACCAGAAGGAGAAAAAAAGATGATGAAATTGACCGAAGATACGGACCAGCTCGTAACTTTTTGCTCTCGTGGATGTCCTTCGTGATTGGGTGGAATGCAACATACCTACGTTTTTTGGTTAGGGTTATTTTCACCCACCGCTAGGAGAAATGGCGCCTGATTTCTATGTGGGGTTACTAACTAGCTGTTGGATCAAAGATTAGGATTGGGCTGGCAGGTCCATCCATTTCATTTACACTGAAGTGAAAACAAACACATGGGAACAAGAAACAGGGTCTAATCACAAACCCTTTGTCACCAAGCCTTTTGCCTAATTTCTCATCAGTAATTGTTCAAGCATGCCTTTCATTTCATCTCCGAAGGATTTCGCTTATCATTCATAAGATGACTCGTGACACAAGGGGTCAAGGAACTTTCATTCTTCATATGTAGAGACAATTTTGCAGGTCAGTGAATCTGCCAGAGGTGGAACGGCGTTGAGGTTTCGTGTCAAAAATTTTTCATACTATTCGTCTTCGACCCAGCTCCACACTGTCATTGAGACTAACCCTACGTCCAAAAACGTAGGTATTGAAATAGATGAAGATACTACATCCGCCATGTTGCTAAAGCACGTGACATACATCATCAATAACAACAAGTTAGTAAAAATGCTCAAACTGCGTAAAAATGTTTCCAATTGCAGCCGCATTCAGGAGCCCAATGATGACAGAAGTAAACCGAAAGATCTGTTCATGAGGTCGGCAAATTCAGCAGGTAGAGGAGAACCGGGGCACAATTAACGCAGGACGAAAGTAAACAAAGCGATTTTCTCTGAGCCCTGATAACATTTTCATCCCAAACTAAGACATCATCTTAGGCACACAATGCCACCTGACAAATTTTGCATTATTTACTAACCGCTTTCTGTGTGTAGATCCAGAAAGGTGTTTTCAACCATGATAAATAAATTCCTCAAGCGGTCATTTTTTTCTTATGCGTTGTTTCTGGTTTCATCTGTTAAAATACTGATCAATCTACAGGTTATTTAGTGCTCTAACACATCCTGAAGTTTGACCTCTGTGAGTTTTTAAAATAAAAGTAAATCGTGTATAAATGTGAGGAGATCCTGATGGGTGAAAAGTAAGACTTGTTATTTTTGTCCCGCTGCTAATACTGTTGTATATGTTGAAAATCGATATTATTCTAATTTGATTTAATTTATTTTAATAGTGTTCAAATTGTTGAAATTTTTTTTATTCTCAACAATTTAATTTTGTACTGTTAGTTGCTTTTGAAACATTTGATACAACTGAAATGTAAAATTAAAATGTTATTTCAAGATAAATTACAAAATTTGTTTGCAGTTACATATTAACGAGGTCACAGTCATGTATATTTAATAAAAACAAGTGTAAAACAAAAAAATCTATCTTGTTTTGTTGTGTTACTTTCGTCCCTGCAGGTGGGGTCAAAAGTAACAATTCACTTCTTATGTTTAACTCTTTCGCCGCCATTGACGAGATATCTTGTCAATCAAGAGAAAACGCTTCCCTGCCAATGACGAGATTTTCCGTCTTTCCGCAATACCTCTATTATCCGCATATTATTTCTGCAAATTTTTAAACCCGGAAGTATTGCCCTATTGCAAGTGGCTGCATGTCCGTGTCTGTTTTAAAGATCACTCTGAATGGGATCTCTATGAAAAGTCCGTCACAAAAATGGAATTATCTCTGCTTTTTGTTTAAAATGTGGTGTTTTTGCAGAAACCTACCCATATTCAAAAGCTGATTACAAAAGAACCACTGAAGGTAGGATGAAACGGGGTTTTTTTTGTTTGAAAGCAGAGGGTCTGTTCTTTCATTTGGTATATTGTATGTTTATATATTTAAAGAAGAACATTTTCTGGAAGGCATTAAACTTTGGTGAAAATCATGAAAAACGCTGGAGCTGGCTGGCAACTTTTAAAAAAAAAATGCTGGCGGTGAAAGAGTTAAAGTGAAATTATACAGAAGTCGTTTAACATTTTTTATAAAATTCCACATGGTATTGATAGACCACACTTGTGAGTTATTGACCACAGCAAAAATATATCCCTGTCTAAAACATTATCTTTTAAAATTAAGTTTTTCTGAAAATGTTTTCTTTCGCCCCCGCTCTTCCCTACACTGTTAGATGTCGCTGTAGATTTAGCAGTACTTTACTGTAAAAATCCACAGTACTATACTGTATGTGTACATTACAGTACAGTACTGCAGTTCATAATGCATTCTGGGTAAATTTCTTTGAGCGGGAAAATTTTACAGTATATTTTGGTCTTGATGTAACCTTGCTGTAGCCATTGCTGTAATGTGCCAGGTGTACTTGCAATAATCAGTGAAAGTGCGCCAACGTCAAATCACACAGACAGAGGGAGAGAGAGCACAACTCCTGGCTGCAGCTGAAGGAGGACGATTGATTTCTGTCAGTTCGGTAAGTTTGAAATATTTCTGTTTCATGAAAACTTAATTTTTAGTTTAAGAATGTTGTCAATAGTTTGTCACAATATTGTTTTAAACGTGCAATGAGAGAGAAAAACGGTCGCCAACAAAATTTCAATCTCCCCCAGAAAGTAAGCTTACACACAGATGTCTACCGCTGCTTTTACTCGCTTTACACCTTTATTAATGAATATATGGTTGTTTTAACTAAATTATGAGGGTTTTGGTGAGTTTATATTGTGTTGAAAGTGAGGTGACAATGAAACTATTTTTAACGAAATGGACAAAGACAACCCGCCAGCGCGGTCTTGCGGTCCCAGCATAACGGTCGTTTATCTCGGCGTTTCATCCGTTCAGTTAGCGTCAGAGAAAAGTATTAAGTTCGACTGTTTGGCAAGGCTGACTCGTGGTTGTAAACAGACAGGACTTGACACGCCGTACACATCATACTGTAGTACCGCAGTCCTCCTCCACAGAAGTCAAAACAAGAAACCTCATATTTAACTGGATACATGCATCGATTTCATCGCAGCTTTAACTTCGACCAAATATCATTCAGACCTGGGCTCATCTTAATATCAGATGAACGAAAGGGATTGCCGCGCTTATTGTTGTTGTTATTATATTACGGTATATCAGCAAAAGCAGAGAATATCTTCTCTTAAGCGTTTTACACTCCCAGTAAGTTGTCCAATACATTTTTATGGCATATTGTTTCCACCACTTCAGATGCATTACACGCAGTATATATAAGTTTCCAAAACACATCAAATCAATGCACGAAAAGAGAATGGGCTCCGCATTTACGTACCTTTGTCTTCTCGTCTCTGTCATCTGATCCTTCATCTCTGGATGTAAAATAGTCCATAATAACATCGTGTAGGAAACTGGCATCACCAGGATTGCTCAGATTTAGGCGATCATGTTTATCTTTAAAGTGAGCAGCTAGCTACTAACGTTAACTTGTTAAAAAACTTTGCGTGAAATAGTGTTACACCGCAGCCGGTCCGGGTTAAACATTAAAGGGACAGTCTTTTTACCTTGTCACTATAAATCGCTATTTTCTGCACTAAACGAGACATTTTCAGAGATTTTCTGTAGACAAGATGTTATAATTAAAAAAAGACTTATTTAGATATTTATATATAATATATCAACTAATATATATATATATATATATTTGTTTTACAACTGACTTAACACTTACAGTAATGTTTTATTTGTTAGCATAGCATGATATTAGATTTAAACACTTAATACATTTTTAAATCAATCACTTTGTCTCTGTTTACATTAGTTAATGCACAATGAACATTATCAAATATTATTAATGTTGTAAAATATATTGTTCATTGTTAGTTCATATTAGCTAAGGCATTACCAAATGTTAAGGAATAAACTCTTATAGTAAAGTGTTACTAAATTTTCTTTTACCATTTCCTTCACAATGTCTACTTATTTCTATGGCTAACAGATTTTGTAACATTTGTCTTTTTTACAGTCTTACCATTGCTTGTAAGCTGGATTGGGTAAGATGGATCATCTTTAAAGGCACCAGGCAAGTACATGATGTACAGTTACAAGTCATGTATTTTTTCGACTGCAATATTAAATGCTTTCACGTCACATGCAAAATTACACGGGAATGTGGCTGACTTTTTATTTGTAGTTTACATGAGTGTCCTTGCACTTTTCAGGAGTTAAGGCAGATGTGGAGGCACAACGGGTGACACCAGACACACACCAAGCACATTATGTTCGGTAAGTTTGCACTTTACCACTACAGCTTCTTTAAATACCCATGTATACACTCATTCACAATTCCCACACACAACACTGTAACACGACCATACACAACATGTACAGAATTGTCTTAGTTTGCCATGTAGAAATATACAAACAGAAATATTCAGACTTTGGTTATAAGAAATTTAATTTAATAATTGTATTTATTTAGCAGAGGTGTCCCTGGACTTTGACAAAATATTTTGTTTTCAGAATAAAAAGTTTTGTCCAAATCAGTAACAATTGTACTTTCTGTTCAGGACATTCAATCATGACATGATCCATGTGGATGCTGTCCATTGAGAAAAGAGTTTGTTCAGCGGTAAGTGAATCTTCTGTATTTTAATGTAATTAGGTGTGGAAAAGTAGAATAAGAGTAAAAGGTTTCAGAATAGGAGTAAATTCAAGGCTGAGTTTAATTTTTAATCTTATATTTGTTGACTTAATGTTTATGATATTTCTAACAGGTTTCTGGATAGAATTAATTCCAAAGATTGGAAAAAGTGCACATCCAGACAAGGAGCAAGCAAAAAGACAAGGAACTTGGTGCAGAGAAAAGCTGTGGCCATTAACCCCCATGTGAACAGCTTCATGCAGTCCCTGATTGAGTTTGAATGGACGACTTCAAAGTAAAGGCCACTGTGGTCTGTCTGCCACAGTTTAATGCATTTATTTTTAGTGTTAAATGAAATTCAAGTAGAATATTTAAAACTATGGGCCAGTGTTGTTTTTACCACAGTGAAATGTTACCTTTTAGTCGATGATGGACTTTAAACTGAAAACTTCAAACTATGGACCAGTGTTCTATTTGCCAGAGTTAAATGTGTTACAGCAGGGGTCTCCAAACTTGTTTATACTTGTTGATTTTATTTTATGTTACTTGATTATATGTTTATTATTGTTTAAAATCTTGTTTTAAATATGTTTGTTTCAATTAAATGTTTTTTTAAATAAAATTTTGATACAAACATTGCTTGGATTGCCTTTTAATTCATTATGTTTTAATTTAGCATTTTTACCATATTAATAACTATAGATTTAAACCTAAATCTCTAGCTATTTTATATAATATTATTGTATTAACTGTAATAAGTAATAAATAGTATTTATGGGTCAATATAGACATTACAGTAAATTACTGTAAAAATAGACTACTGTAATAAAATATTGTAAAATTACAGTACAGTACTGCTTTGTAACTATACAGTACTAGTTTGTGTACTGTAAATGGTATTACAGTACAGTACTGTAAAACCAAAATACAGTAACTTACTGGCAACCGTGCTGCCAGTACCGTACTGTAAAAATACAGGGAAATCATTAACAGTGTACCGATCGAGTCATTTAATGCGATGATCGACCAATACCGATTTGCGGCTGATCAAGCGTAGCATCCCTAGCTTCCACCCACCGCAAAATGAGAAATGGTGCCGGATTTCTGTGTGGGGTTACTAACTAGCACAATTTAACCAAAAGGGACAGCTGTTTAATATATGAAGAGTTTGGTTCCAAAATGGAATGAATCCATTTTGACTAATTTCGGTAAAAACGTGTTTTCTATTCCAAGAAAGTGACCAAGAAAGATGAAAACCACTATTTTCTGTTACAAACTTTCATATAGCATCTTTAGGTTATAATAACATAAAAAATTCAAATCCATAATTAAAAGATTTATTATAAAAACTGATTATTTTTTCCACAAAATGCAATAGTTTTTTTCCAAAATGCTATAAATCTATTGATTTTTTTGACAGCGATCAGCTTTAAAATGTTTTGGTCCTGCTCGTTTTCGTTGACTACAAGTAAAATAATGTAAAGTTTTTCATAAAATCCACTGGGGTCAATGTGTTAGCATGACAGAACCTTGATGCTGTTGTGTAAGAACAAGCAACAGCCGGCATTTTTCCATCGCCCGAGTGGCTTACGTTTTTTTCCCAGCCACAGAAAGCCGCCACAGGTTTATCAATGCCATCAAAAGTATTATTTTGTGTTTGTTTGTTTGTTGATCACGAAGTACAAAGTAGACGAAAACTAGGTTTCTGTGTATTCAACGTGCTGCCATTGTTGTTTACAATGCATGGAATGATGCGCTGTGATTTGTTGAGCGGATTTATTGCATTCTGCAAAGAAGGAGGACTGGCGATTTTCGTGTTTTGGGAAAAAGGGAGAAAAGATGACAAAATAACACAGCGGATATTGGATTTTACGTAAAATTAAGAATTTACTTTTTAATTCTGACCTGATACAATACTGATTTTGGCGGTAACTTTATTTTAAAATTTTGTTTCGTATGTTTGGAGCGTTTTCTACTTCGTTGGGTATTCCCTCTCCCAGGGGCTCACGGGATAGTAAAGTGTCCATTGAATGAACACTTCAGCATCTTTCTGGAAGTAGTAGGTCATCATGGTACTTTTCGCCTGCAGTTTTTCGATAAAAAAAACTCTTCGGATCTACTCGATTCACATAAATGACATATTTTGATTCAAAAAGTGACTAGTTTGAAGGTATAAATACTATGAATTCATACACACTACCCGCCTCTCCTACTATATAGTAAGGAAGTAGGCGGTTTCAGACGCAACGTAAGAGTAAGCCGCAAGTCGGTTGGGGGTTGGGTAAAAATCATCGCCTTTAAGGCGTACAAACTATACTTGTGATAAGCTTCACATGAAATTGCTGGCTTTAGTCGCAATACAGATTTAACAACTGGAAGAATTTATTCATAAGCAGCTGACCTTGTTGACTATTTGTTGATGAAGCTTCCCCTCACATCTTTGTCGGGATGAAACTACTTGAAAAAGTGTCGAAACAGATGGAAAACACAGTCGGGTTGCGACAACCTGGATTAAAAAAGACTCTAGCGGCTCAATTCAAATTAATCACGTAGCATCTGGTCTCCGTCTGGACTGTGGTCGCTGTGCCGACGTACAGAAAGCAAACGTGATATCTCAGTACAGATAATACTAAATAAGTCGATTTAATCCTGTAAATGCAATGCTGCATACTTTGTGTATTCAGTCTGTAAATAATGATTCTTGAATGTTTCAGCCTTTCTGCTGCTGGGATTTAAAGGTATAGATCACCCCAAGATATCATTTACTTATGAAAATCTATTATAAATTCAGTACAGTTGGGGTATTGCGCACTTTAAAGAGCACCTATTTCATTGCTAAAAAACAATGTTATTTTGTGTATTTGGTATGATACAATGTGGTTTATTGTAAAAAACACATTATTTCCCACATACCGTACATTTTTGTAGCTCCAGAAAAACCGCTTTGCTCAAACGCTCTGATTTTGTACAAAGCTCATCGATTTGAAAAGCGCTGTGCCTCCTGATTGGCCAGCTAATCTGTACATTGTGATTGGCCTGAATACCTCTGACGTCAGCAGGAAATGTGACGCTTCTTACCATGTTTGAAAGATTCGGTCACAATGCAATGCTTACAGGAGCTAACTTCAGGCTGTGAGTTCGAAGCGGGAGGAATTATGATAATGTCGGTCTTGTCTACATCATCAACCCCAGGAAGTTAACTGTTGCCTACAATCTGTGTGTTTTTTGTAGTCCAAGAAAAGAGATTTATTTGAAATATGACTCGCGTCAACTTTTACTTTGGGGTTTTGCATATCGTTAACATGTACTAATACTATGGAAGGTATTTTTGGCCTTTTTTTAAATTAATTAATTAAATGATAAAATAAATAAAAAATCGCTAAATATGTCCCAAATTTGAAAATTAAATGCTAAAATAAAAATATAAACATTTAATAAATGAAATTATTTCATTTTCAATGTGATAAAGCATAATTCCTGCAAAATTGAAAAATAAAATGCATTAATAAATGCCTTTTTAAAATGTATGTTTTTTCACGTTTGCCTTAAATTTTTAATATTGGTAGTCTTACCTCGAGATTGTATTGAAAATGAAATGTCAAATCATCAATTGCATTTTATTTTTCAATTTGGCAGGAATGATGCTTCATCACATTGAAAATGAAATAATTTAAATTATTAAATGTTTAAATTTTTATTTTAGCATTTAATTCTCAAATTTGGGACATATTAAGCGATTTTATTTTTATTTTATCATTTAATTAATTAATTAATTTTTCTTCTTCTTCCTTTATTTTCTTAACGCCATTCCAGCATCTATGGCTATATTCATAGCGAGAACCACACTCTAAAAAAACAAACGGTGATATATAGCACCAAAACTGTTGCTTTGGATCGTAACCATAGAAGAACCATTTTTAGTACCATATAGCACCGGCGAAGCACCGGTGTAGCACCTGTGTAGAACCATATAGGGGCCATATAGCACCACTGTAGCACCACATATGGTTCTACATAGCACTATTTGGTTCTACACAGGTGCTTCACTGGTGCTTCACCGGTGCTATATGGCACTAAAAACGGTTCTTCTATGATTACGAGCAAAGAACCACTTTTGGTGCTATATAGCACCGTTTGTTTTTAGAGTGCAGGTAATCCATACACAAGTTTATTCAGACAAGTTGATTTA
Organism: Paramisgurnus dabryanus; assembly: GCF_030506205.2. Lineage (NCBI taxonomy): Eukaryota > Metazoa > Chordata > Actinopteri > Cypriniformes > Cobitidae > Paramisgurnus > Paramisgurnus dabryanus. Next base: position 16,768,509 of record NC_133359.1, on the reverse strand, counting down.
TACACAAGTTGGGGGAGGGACAATTTGGTATCTCCAATTTGCCTAACTTGCATGTTTTTCGCCTGTTGGAGGAAACCGGAGTACCCCTTGTAAACCCACGCTGACACAGGGAGAACATGCAGAAACTCCACACAGAAAGGCCACCTGCCCTAGCCGGGGCTCGAACCGGGAACCTTCTTGCTGTGAGGCAACAGTGCTACCAATTAATTAATTTAAAAAAGGCCAAAAATACCTTCCATACTAATACACACTTATAAAGGAAATGTAAAATCGTGAATCGGACCTTAGTTGCTCTTTAATGTATGCAGGGCCGGCGTCAGGGGGGGGGCATTCGCGGGCCATGCCCCCCAAACAGGTTTTGTGCCCCCCCTACAAAGTTTTTTATTAATTTAATATATATCAAGAATATATATATATATATATATATATATATATATATATATATATATATATATATATATATATATATATATATATATATATATATATATATTAGTGATGCAACAATACACTTAGTTCACGGTTCAATACATATTTCGGTTCTTGTTCACGGTTTACGGTTCGGTCTCGGTTCTGATGCCTTGGCCTATTAAAGTGTTTTAATTATTCTATGCTTAGGTAACAGGAACATTGAGATGTTAAGAAGAAAAAATACTGGTTTTAATTGCAGTTCTCTTTATTTTATGTAAATGCAAAAATCATCTTACATATTTCTAGTGTACTGATACAATAATATAAGATATATTTAAATAAAGACATATAAAAATAATATCCTATTCAAACTGGGGAACATGTGAATTCATTACATTACATAAATTGGCCATTTTATATACCTGTACTTAGTAAATTAAACTTTACATTGTAAATGAAGGCTATACCTTACTGCACTACTGTTAAATCCAACATCATGCTGTCTGTGTAGAAACCAAAAATGCGTTCCTCAATCAACATTACTGGTGGGATTTATTTTAGCATCAGGCGCATTCTCTTCTTCAGTTAAACTTTTTCAACTTGCGCAGAAGACGTGTTTGAGGCAAATAACGCGCGTTTGCATCAATAACAAGCCCAATTTGCGTCATTCGCATTGCCCGACGCGAATTTGCATCTTTTCATTGATGTTGTATGTAATCTACACGCGCAAATAATTAATCCACACCTCAGATTTAAAAGACAGTCGTGCTGCTTCTTTTTGTTGTTGTACTTCTGTTGGGTGTGTGTGCACGCGAATGAAATCCGACACCAGCATTGCAAGCAGAGTTTAACGCAGCTAGCGCACAGTGACTGGATATCAACTCGCTGTGGCGTTTATAAGCGTGCAGATCACGAGCATGTGCACATTAACAAAAGTGCAGGGAATATAAAACTGACAGATTTGGATGGATAAACCGAAAAACCGCAATTCACCTGCGCGTATTGGACCGTGGGGGTCGAACCGAACGGTTCAATAATGTATTGAGAATTGTGGCATCCCTAATATATATATATATATATATATATATATATATATATATATATATATATATATATATATATATATATATATATATATATATTATATATATATATATATATATATATATATATATATCCCAATCGAAGATCGATTAATTGTTAACATCCCTAGTACAGACGCACTTTTGGCAACACAAGGTCGAGGTCCTTTGCCTATCTCTTACACCTTTCTGAACCTTGTACTTTCCTGTCATCTCCTTAAAATACTGTCTGTGAAATAAATGCAAAAATGGCCTAAAAAGAACTAAAAAAGAACACAGACTGAGTAAATGACTTTTTATTTGCTGTAAGCTGTTCTTTTAACCAGAAGCAGATACAAACTTTCCCTAATAGGCATTTTCTGTTTTGAGAAGATCTTGACATTTTGCTCAATTACGCAATTACTGATGCATGCTGTGCTTTTTCTCAGGACTAAATTTGAAAGCTCATTTGAAAAGGTCTTGTTACTTTACCCACAAAACATGTCAATCGCACCACAAAGGTCATAGATAGGTCCAGATTCCAAAACCTAAATGGCAGTGTGAATATATTCCCATCTCTTATTATGTCAGACCAAATGAATGTTGGAAATGCAATGCTTACTAGGACCTGGCAGAGAAAACGTCTCGATTGTGTTTTCCATGTGGCAGACTACCATTTTTGAATGACTCAAACACAATATAATTAAGTGTACAATGCAATAACTAACTGTAAATGAGTAAATAGTGACAATTTTCTCTCGTAAAGCCATCTGGACATTAAGTTAATACGTGTTGGTTGAGAAGCTTGTTAAATTCTGAGTGAGTGGACGTAATTGAGAATAATGGAGTAAACTAAACCTGTAATTTGGTAGCCTATTGTTTTAGAAATGAGATCATCAGTGCAAAAGAAGTAGTGTGCTACAGATTTAAATTTTTATTTCAAGTTTTACCTCGAATAACAGGTCAGATTGCTGCCCTGTCTCTCTTTTTCAAGTCCAGCCCATTTCCTGCTGTCAGGAATAAGCTGTGTTCTCTTGCCAACTCCAGCCTGCGGACAAATTAATATATATGTGAATAAAACTGCTGTCGTCATCCTAAAATACTCGTCTGGCAAAAGTACCTGAACCGTACAATAGCATTGTCACATATGTTTTAGATTTTTATACGGCTAGACATAAGCCAGTATTACTGTGGGCTGTCCAGGCAAGATAACGCTGACTGCAATGAGTAAGCAAGACTGTTGTGTTGCTCGCAACTCTTCCGGAAGTTTTCGGGAATAAACTCCGATCCAGTGATTTGGCACAAGCTGCGAGTGGGAGTGCGGATGCGAGATAAAACTGTAATTTTGCTAAATGATAGATGTGGCTTAGGTTGTATTTCATTTTTGAGTAAAAAATATATATCTTAATCCCTTGTGTTGTGCTGGAGTGTCGTGCTAGCTGTTCAGATGCTACTTGCTATTAGCGATTTAACAGATGAGGATTAGCAGGTAATAAAAGTATGTTTACACTGGAAGTAGCTTTTCTCTCAATGTGGACTTTTAGAAGGATCTTTTGACAGAAATGCAATATAATCTACATAACTATATTATCAGTGGTTTATAAAGACCTTACATAATGAACTGTATTGTTTTTATTACCTTAGAATGAGCCGTTTTTATCTACATACACTGTCCCGTTACATGGAAGTTGGCGCCATCTTTCTACAGTTGCCCTAAATGGACAAACTGCTCTAAAGAGCGCATTTTGTCCGAGGGTCAACCTTCCGATCTCTCGGTGAAGCCATTACGGATGTGACTTAAACTGCAATTCATTGACTAGCCACTAGAGGCTGGCTCCAAAATATAGACCTCCATATTAAAATGCCCAACTTTACAGTAGAAAATAATATGTTTACAGCCTGGTACAAAAAGTGTTTTTGGTCTATATAGCTAATTTTGCCTTTCATGACAACTGTGAGAAAGGGTGAATTTTGTTTGTAACTCATCCGTTTAAATTATATAAAGCCTTATGTTGGGTTTACACCAGCCGCGGTAGGGGCGGCAAAAACGCGCTATTCGCGCATATTTGGACGATTGAACATTTGAGTTCACTCCCTTCATTCACGCGTGAAAGCCGCCCATGAAATTCTAGTCATTTGTGAAATTCACGCGGAAATTCGCGTCATGGGAGGGGCTTCTGCGACTCCGCGGAGACTCCGCCACTCAGCTCGCTTCCTGTAATCACTTCACTACTACAGCAAGGTCCTGATTGGTTAACGTGGGGTGGAAATCCGCCGAAGTTCAAATTTTTCAACTCGCGCATTTCCGCGGCAACGTTCAGTTCGCGCGGAACGCCGCGTACCACGCCGAAAGATAATAATCTTTGAATTGACTTAACACGTAAATCACCCACGCTTGCCACCTCTACCATGGCTGGTGTAAATTCAGTATTAAAGTTCTGCATAATTAAGGGCGTGGCCACTTGAGTGACGGGTGAACTGCCACCGCTGTCACTAGAATCGAGCTAGGCGGGCGAGGTTTCAGCAACCAGCCACCTCAGCTTTTCGGTTTTCCGCGAGTGTTGCGCGGTGACGTGTGTCCAAGATGGGGATGGCAGGCTCCGCCTACTTTAATGTTCAAAAAAGCTCTTCACAAACCTACAACCACGGACACTACAACCATATTTTTTTACAGTCTATGGTTTCGTCCCTATGTTGTCTCAGACAATGCTATCGTAGCTTCTCATTGCGTATCAAAATTGAGGTTGGTAGCAATTGGCAATCTCACCACTAGATGCCGCTAAAAACCCAAACTGGACCTTTAAAGGAACAGTATGTAAGAAATTTATATCAATTAATCATAAATTGGCCCTGATATGTCACTAGACATTAAGAAATCATTTTAATTTCAAATACTTATATCACTCACAGCAGTGGTCTGGCCAGGATATTGTCATTTAAAAAGTGGAGTTGCAGCCCTCAACTGATGTTTATGTTGTCATTTTGTGTATTGGCCACCAGCTGTGTGATTGCAGTACCAGTTTTAGCCACAAGTTTTGTGATTGCAATACCAGTTTTGGCCACAATCCTACATACTGCTCCTTTAAACAAATAATTATAAATTTAAAGGTGCATTCTGTAACTTTTAAAAGCATCTCTTGACAGAAATGCAATATAATATACATACCTATATTATCATTGGTGTATAAAGACCTGACATAATGCACTGTATTGTTTTTATTACCTTACCGTGAATTCACCAGCCGCGTTTGGGGCGTCAAATTTGTGTCTACCGTGTTTAGTTTGCAGCTTGAACATTTTGAGTTTACTCGCTTCATTCACACGTGAAAGCCGCGCGTAAAATTTTAGTCATCGAGACATTCACGTGGAAATTCACATCATGGGAGTGGCTTCTGCGATACCGCTCGCTTCTGGTAATCACATCACTACTAGAGCAAGCTTCTGATTGGTTAACGCGGCGCGTTTTACACCAAAGTTTAAAATTTTCAACTCGCGCGTTTTCAATTCTAGCAAATGAGGCGGAATCGCGTCTACCGCGCTAAACGCCTCATTCGTGCCACGAGACCTCCAAACACGCGTCAATGTGTCTTTACATTGACTTAACATTGAAATCACTCGCGCTTGACGCATCTACTGCGGCTGGTCTGAACGCAGCATTAGAATGAGCTTTTTTGACATGGAAGTCGCCGTCATGTTTCTACTTTAGCCCTAAATAGACAAACTGATGAATATTTTACTGATGAAGCAGATTTCGCTGTGCAGAACCTTTTAAGCAAATTTTGAGGACTAGCTTAGAAAAATGAGGAGGACAACAACATTGTCTTAATCAAGTCTACATATATTAGTTAAGGGAATCCCTCATCTAAATATAGGCTAATTTTATATTGTTCATAGAGGATCTGAAAAACAATCAGGAAACCCATTAACCTAGTACAGTAGTTTCAGCTAGCATTAAATAAGAAGAGGCAGCTTCATGTCAGTTACACATAATAGTCCTAATGGAACTGTAAGGCTTTATTGCCTGAGCAAATTGAAGCACAATGCGGCAACCCAAATCTAGACTTAGACAGAATACTGTTACTTATTCTATCAGACAAGACTTTTGAGTTTCTACCAAATACTTGTCTGGAAATAGCAGCTTGAGATGAAATAAGGACTGTAGCTTTTTGCTCTTCAAGGCCTGTAAGGTACATATACGTGAGTGCGAAAGTTTTTACCTTACGGAAGCTCGATTTCACAGATCGTTGCGTTCATAAAGCAGCACGTACGCAATACTATGTGTTAAAATCTCAGCGTTGCCGCGAGGGACAATATTACGAGCATTAGCATAAAATGTCTTCTTTTCTTAGGTTAACTGCTGTCATGGCAGAGCAGCTGCTTACATTCATTTAATTCTTGCAACTGTTTAAAGAATCTTGCTGCGAAAATGTAACATCTGTATAGTTGTGTGCATAGGATAGGGTTATGCATAAATATGTTCACTTTATACAGTAGTAACAAGTGAATTTAAAACAACTACTCATTACTGAATCCAAACAAGCTTTCAGGTGTGAGATGTGTTTACTTGTAGGGATTTTGAATGCGTAAGCGCTTTGTCCAACATCAGCACTGAATATGCATAAGTCAACATGGGCCTGCATATTTCCATTGCTCAGGGAATACAGCGCTTTACACCAGCAGCTAGACGCTCGAACCGAGTCTTACTCATAACAATTCATAGTTATTTAAATGAAAATTTAAACCTGTGTATTTTACATACAGCACTTTCTGTTCCTGATTATTGCAGGATTAAGTGAACTTTGGCATTCATTTAGCATGTTTACTGGTGTTATGTTAGATTTGATAAGGATAAAAGTCATTTTTGCTCTATAGAACATTGCACAGATACACACAGAGTGAGCAGGAGAGAAAATTATAGCTGTTTATAGCTCATTATAAAACTTTAACTCACGCTGAAGTGCTTTGTAGAGCCAGAAAACTGTAATCTGATGCAGTTATTGCATAATGAATTAATAGAAACATACTGTATTTAGACATAATGGTAATATAACAAAAACTAAATAAACAACATAAAATAACAAAATAAAAGTCTGTAAAAATATGGCACAATGTACTATAGTACTTTTTAACAGTGTATACTAAACCCATGCCATTTATATTGCCTTTTTATCTTAAGATTTAAAACCTAGCGGGAGGCATAAATGCATTGTGAGGGGGAATAAAATTGGGACATGTCGCAAGCCAGACTCGATTTTGCATGCCTTCCTGTGCTGCTTATGGAATGCACTGTTAAACATTTGGTAGAATTGTTTAAGTTAACATATCCACATTACTGTTGGCTAACATATGGTGCAAGCACACGATACTGTTCAGGGTAGACTTTTCCTGAAATTATTTTGGAAAGATTTATGCAGTTTATGAGGACAGGGGTGGAGGTAGAAACATCAAAGAAAGATAAAAGATTAAGGTTTAGACAGCAGGTGGAAGATCTGAATGCAGTACAAGGATCCCACCGACATGGAAAGTATGCAAGTGTCATAACATTTTAAAAGTGAAAATGTTATTTATTTATTTAATTAATTAATGAAACAGATCTGGGGCACCATTCACTTTCATGGTATTATTTTTTTCCAACTATGGAACTCAATAGTGCCCCAGATCTGATTGGTTACAAACATACTTCAAAATATCTTCATTTGTGTTCAGCAGAACAAAGACATTTATACATGTTTGGGGCACCATTCACTTTCATAGTATTGTTTTTTCTTCCTACGGAAGTCAATGGTGCCCCAAATCTGCTTGGTTAGAAAACATTCTTCAAAAATCTTCATTTGTGTTCAGCAGACCAAAGACATTTATACATGTTTGGGCACCATTCACTTTCATAGTATTGTTTTTTCTTCCTACGGAAGTCAATGGTGCCCCAAATCTGCTTGGTTAGAAACCATTCTTCAAAAATCTTTGTTTGTGTTAAGCAGAACAAAGACGTTTATACATGTTTGGGGCACCAATCATTTCCATAGTGTTCTTTTTTCCTACTACAGAAGTCAATAGTCCCCCAGATCTGCTTGGTAACAACTATTCTTCAAAAAGCTTATTTGTGTTAAAGGAGCATTTCACCCGTTGAAACATTAATCTTTGTTGAAAGTGTGTCATATTTGTAGTTGAAATGTAACATACATTTCGAATTTGGTGCCTGTTTGACCGAAAAAAGGGGTGTTTGTAGTCTCACTCACTCAACAAAGATATTGGACTTCCTTCTTTCAATGATGCAAAATTATGATTTTTACATCATTGAAAGAAGGAAGTGCAACACTGAAGTCTGTATTTCTCCAGTCTCAGCGGCAACTGAGAAAATGATGCATGACCATTCAAAAACATGACTGGGGTTCTAACTATACAAAGCTTAATGCAAATGGGTGAAGTGTCCCTTTAAGCAGAACAAAGACGTTTATACATATTTGGGGCACCAATCACTTCCATGGTATTATTTTTTTCCTACTACAGAACTCAATAGTCCCCCAGATCTGCTTGGTAACAAATATTCTTCAAAAAGCTTATTTGTGTTCAGCAGAACAAAGACATACATGTTTGGGGCACCATTCACTTCGGTGGTATTACTTTTTTCCTAGTACGGAAGTCAAAGTTGCCCCAGATCTGCTTGGTGACAAACATTCTTTAAAAATCTTAATTTGTGCTCAGCAGAACAAAGACATTTATACATGTTTGGGACACTATTCACTTCCATAGTTTTATTTGTTTTCCTAGTACGGAAGTCAAAGTTGCCCCAGATCTGCTTGGTGACAAACATTCTTTAAAAATCTTAATTTGTGCTCAGCAGAACAAAGACATTTATACATGTTTGGGACACTATTCACTTCCATAGTTTTATTTGTTTTCCTAGTACGGAAGTCAAAGTTGCCCCAGATCTGCTTGGTGACAAACATTCTTTAAAAATCTTCATTTGTGCTCAGCAGAACAAAGACATTTATACATGTTTGGGACACTATTCACTTCCATAGTTTTATTTGTTTTCCTAGTACGGAAGTCAAAGTTGCCCCAGATCTGCTTGGTGACAAACATTCTTTAAAAATCTTAATTTGTGCTCAGCAGAACAAAGACATTTATACATGTTTGGGACACTATTCACTTCCATAGTTTTATTTGTTTTCCTAGTACGGAAGTCAAAGTTGCCCCAGATCTGCTTGGTGACAAACATTCTTTAAAAATCTTCATTTGTGCTCAGCAGAACAAAGACATTTATACATGTTTGGGGCACCACTGACTTCCATAGTATTCTTTTTTTCCTAGTACGGAAGTCAATGGTGCCCCAGATCTGCTTGGTGACAAACATTCTTTAAAAATCTTCATTTGTGCTCAGCAGAACAAAGACATTTATACATCTTTGGGGCACCCTTCACTTCCATAGTATTCTTTTTCCCTACTACAGAAGTCAGTAGTGCCCTCGATCTGCTTGGTTACAAACATTCTTCAAAAATCTTATTTTTGTTAGCAGAACAAAGACATTAATACATGTTTGGGGCACCACTCACTTCCCTATTATTCTTTTTTTAATACTACGGAAGTCAATGGTGCCCCAGATCTGCTGGGTTACAAACATACTTCAAAATATCTTAATTTATGTTCAACAGAAGAAAGACATTTATATATGTTTGGGGCACCATTCAATTCCATTGTATTCTTTTTTTCTACTGTGGAAGTCAATAGTGCCCCAGATCTGTTTGGTTACAAACGTTCTTGAAAATATCTTCATTTGTGTTCAACAAAACCAATACATTTATACTAGTTTGGTACAACTTGAGGGTGAGTGTTTTTTTTTGCTAAACCATCCCTAAACAGTCATAAACAGCTAGTAGAGACACTGAATTGTGCTGTGGAGGTCAAGTATTATTGGAAGTATTATTGGAAGTCCAAAATCTCTAAAACATCCTATATTTATGAGCAATGAAAATAATAAGTACAGATATGTGCTATAATAAGGCATGGCAACACTGCTTTACAGCTTTGGTTTCTTTCATGTCAAATTAATTACGGGCTCCATCCTGACTAAATGCCGTGATTCCATTCCTGATCATTTTACCTCAAAGCGCTTGTGCAGCAGTGATGGTATTTTCCATCTATCCATTAGGAAGATAATTGAATATTTTATCATGCTCTCCAGATCGTACACAATATAGGAAATAGTAAGACCAAGCATGTGTAATAAAGATTTCAGTTCTCATTACCGGGAGACTGTAAAACGGCGCCCGATTTTTCAGAGTTCATCATGAATATTTCAATTCACAAGCAATCGAGTCACCGGGGCTTCTGTGACTTTTCCCATTTGCTTCGTTTTCTATAACTGTCACGGCAAACAAAAGGCAGATATTAAACCGGCATCTATGACTGCTTCCTCTTGGGAAAATACTTGTGCCCCGCAGGCGTGAATAAGCAAAACATGAATATTCAACACAAGGCTGCTTCCAATCTCCCTTATGCAATCCGCACAGGTGCTAATGCTACGCTACCTTGTCACGGACAACAAAAGGGCTTTTTATCATGCAGCCAGTTTTTTTAAAGAATAAACCTTGTGAATAGGAAGGGAAAGAAAGGGAAAGAGACCACCAATGCCATTTTTTGCTCGATGCATGTGATTAAAGAGCATTTGGTTATACTGTATCTACTATACAACCCATAGATCCACAGTGTGAATGGAAATGCATTAGCTGCTTGAGAGACTATCGCTCCATACAATGACTGCCAACTGCATACAGAACTTGCCAGAAATGACTAATCGGTAATCTGTTGAAGTAGCCACAGCCAAAGAGCGCATTATATTTCTCATTTGTGAAAGTGGCAGTGTTTTTTATGTTGCATGATATCACAGAAGGTTTTTTTAAGGTTCACACCTGATTGACACTTCGGTTCCTGTTAAAGTTAGGGGGCGTGTGAAGTGACGATGTGTCGTGTTTGTGTCATCGCTTGTCGTCGATGCTGATCGTGTTCAGAACTGTGATGTACGCATATAAAGACTTTGCAAAGATGATGTAGGAAAATTGAAGGTTGTGTTTGACTCTGAATTATGCAAGTTTGGTGGATTCATGCTTACCTCCATGGTCTATTTGTGGTGTGATGTAGATTAAATTTACTATTTTATGTATTATTGTTTGTAGTACGAATGTTCATCTTTTTTTCTGATGAACACAAAAGAAGATATTTTGAGAAATGATGGTAAACACACAGCAGATAGTGACTATTGACTTCCATAGTAGGAAAACAATATTTTGGAAGTATTGTGATAAATGATGAAGAAAATATTTTGATAAATGATGGTAAGCACACAGTTGACGGTACCCATTAAATCCATCATATTTTTTTATTCCTACTATGGAAGCCTATGGTCACTATCTGCTGTGTGTTTACCATTTCTATTGTGTTCATCAGAAAAAAATAAATTCATACAGGTTTACAACAACATGAGAACGAGAAAACGATGACAGAATTTTCATTTTAAAGTGAACTATCCCTTTAATGTCCAATGTACATTTAACCAGCCGGGTATTTTGGGTGCAAATTCATCTGTCGCTTTGTAAAAGCTACTGTGGCTAAATTGGTGTTCGTGAGATGGCGGTGAAGGTGTGCAGGCTTTTTTTTAAAGACTACAATCACATTTAAACCGAGTTCATGGGTTTCTCAAAGGCAAAAATAATCTATCTTTAGTATATAACAGCACAATGCTATAAAATTACCTCTCCAATCTATATTTTCTTTATGCTGTCAAGTGCCGTTCTGCATCATATGTTCGTCATTTACAAGTAACTGTAATCGCTGTACGTGCTCTGCATGCTTGCTATTTCTGGAGAAGATCTTATTGAAATGTCTGCATGTTTTGCCTACAGAGTACGTCTTAGCATATCGCTTTGTAAAGATGTTACTGCTATTCGTGACTGCGTACCTTATTAAAAGTTCTTGGCACTAACTAGCATGCACTGTAAATAAATGCAGCACTTTGTCAAATCAACATATATTTTTATGTTACTTTAACTTACTTAATTAAGTTAAAGGGGACATATCATGAAAATCTGACTTTTACATGTTCAAGTGCTGTATTTGGGTCCCAGTGCTTCTATCAACTTATAAAATGTGAAAAAAATCAACCTAGTAACTTAGTTTTGGTAAACCATTCTTTGCAAGCATGTGAAAAAATAGGTCATTAAAATTTGGCTCCTCTTGTGATGTCACAAGGGGGTAATACCGCCCCTTAATCTGCACTCTCCAAACACGGCACTGCCATTTAGTGCAAAGAAAGAGAGAAAATAATTGACAGCACAATTGAGTTTCAATAAAAAACACCATTATGGCGATCAGTGTTTGCATTTCAATAGCCCATTTGCATTTTAAAGGACACACCCAAAAACAGCACATTTTTGCTCACACCTACAAAGTATCAATTTTAACATGATTTAATAAATAATCTATATGGTATTTTGAGCTAAAACTTCACATACGTACTCTGAGGACACCAAAGATTTATTTTTAATTATCTTTTAAAAGTCTTATGAAAAGTCCCCTTTGAACAATTACAATGTGTTTTTATAATTTATGTCAACTTATCAAAGGTCAAAACTTAAAATAGAAGGTTGAGTTGACTTGCAAAACCATTTATTTTTACAGCGTGGAGTTAAGGTACACTGTTAACATATTTGCTGCCTTATATTTTTAAGTTTAATCAACTCAAAAGTAATTTCAATTAGCTATTATTTATCTTGAGTAGAGATGAGTTGCTTCAACTTACAAAGTTGAAGTTGACTTATTTCAACTTAGTTATAATATAGTCAACATATTTAAAATGATTTTTTTTACAGTGGTTGCCTTAAAATTTTGTTAATTCAACTTAAAAATGAAGAGTTTGGCTCAAAAATGCGATAAACGTTATTTAAAAAAATCAGCATTGTATCTGGTCAGTATTAAAAAGTAAATTCTTAATTTTACGCAAAATCTAATATCCACCATTTTATTCTGTCACCTTTTTTTCCAAACCGCGACAAATGCCAGTCCTCCTTTTCTGCAGAATGCAATAAATCTGCTTAAAAAATCACAACGCACCATTCCACGCATTTTGAACAATAATGTCAGTGCTTTAAATGCACACTAAATGCTAGTTTTCCTCATCTATTTTGTACTTTGTGATCAACAAACAAACAAAAAGAAAATAATACTGTTGATGTCATTGATGGGGCGGGGAAGAAACGCAAATCATCAAAATCTAATAATTTATGCGAGAGGCACTCGGGGGACGGAAAAATGCCAGCTCTTGTTTGTTCTCACATGACAGCACACTGTAAAAAATACTTTGCTGCCTTAAAATTTTTGGTTGAATCAACTCAGATTTACAAGTCATTTCAACTTACTATTATTTATATTGACTAGAGATGAGTTGTTATAACTACAGGTGAGTTGTTATAACTTAAAAAATTAAGTTGACTTTTCTCAACTATATTTTAGAAGTTGTGACAACTCATCTTTGTTGACAAGACTTGTAAATCTGAGTTGATTCAACAAAAAATTTTAAGGCAGCAAAGTATTTTTTACAGTGCATCAAGCTTCTGTCATGCTAACACATTGACCCCAGGGGATCTTATGAAAAACGTTTCATTATTTTACTTGAAGCCAACAAAAATCGAGCAGGACCAAAACACTTTTACAGCTGATCGCTGTCAAAAAAGTTCAGCGACGACGTCCCAAGGATGACAACACCAATGACAGTGTTCTTAATATGACAAAGGTAGTGTTTTGATTAATGCCATTAATGTTTATTTTTTAATCAATGTATTCCACTAGTCAACTAACTGAATAAAACATGGCAAAGATGAATGCACATTTATATATTAATTCAATAGATTTATAGCATATTGAAAAAAATGGATTTATTGCATATTGCAGAAAAAAATAATCAGTTTTTATAATAAATCTTTAAAAATAAATTATAGATTTGATTTTTTTATGTTTCATAACCTAAAAATGCTATGTGAAAGTTTGTAGCAGAAAATGGTGATTTTCATCTTGTCACTTTCTTGGTATAGAAAACACGTTTTTACTGAAATTAGTCAAAATGGATTTATTGCGTTTTGGAACCGAACTCTTCAAATATTAGTTGACACAACGATTTTACAACTTTTTTTGAGTCAACTAATATTTTTAAGTTAAATGAACTCTTAACTTACTGAAAGTTGAAGTTACAGTTACCGTTACAGTTATTTTTCCACTCGAGCCTGTTTCGACACGGCATGATTACAAATCGTTCTCGTCCTAAAATTATTGTCACGATCATCTTACTGTGCTAATATGACGTTGCCGGTCAGGATTGGTCACTCGTCTGCTGCACAGTCATTAGAAATTCAAAAAATATGCAGGAGCTTGAATTCATTGCTCGAGGAATCACTTGACCTGTTATGTTAACATCGAAATAGTGTTTTTACATATTACAATACTTTAAACACAAGAATCTCCCTTTGCAGCTGTGGTTTTCGCTTACGTCGTACATCTGCTTCCCGCTTCATTCCCAAGGATTAATCCTGTGGGATGTCAGTCACGCTTCTGGCTCTGCACCGGAACGGCAGAGTTTTGAATAGGAATGAGGGACTAAAGAAGCAGATGTTGTATCAGAAATTATATTTAGCTCAAAAGTAAAACGTTTGTTCACACTTCGCAAGGTTAGTCGAAAGCGAAAATAAAGCAGTGAATTTGTTCAGAGGCTGCAGGACTCAGATTTGTGACTCACAGTGTGTTCAAGGTGAAAAGAACAGATCTTTTATTTGGTTGTGTAACAGTTTGTGCAACAGGAAATAAGGAAAGACTATTGAGCAGTCATCAATTTAAAAAACGAGGGCCCTCCGAATACATTTTGAAAACACAATGATTTCCCAGGCTGTGTTCATTAAACCACACAAATCCACCGCGACCTCGAGCAGCGCTATATAATTTTTTAGTACATTACTTTCATAATCAGTCAGGATGAGAAATCAAGGTTTAGCTAATGCTCTATGCTTTTTTCTTATTTTTTTTGCGGCATCCCTGTTGTGTTGCTTATAAAAGATGATGGCCCATTTTCTTAGCCAGTGATTTTCTGTGGCAGAATCAGAGTCAATCAGCTACACTCACACGCTACTCACCGGGGTGACAAATTGTTCCCTATTTTTAAAAACGACGCAAAGCATCACAGTGAATATCATTAATTAGATTCTGAAAAAAAACCGTCTCTTTACAGTCATTAAGCAGAGAGTAACACTTCTATTTTTGTAAATTAGCACAGGGAAACGTGACGTCCCACGGCTAGCAGAGCAAGTCCGTAAACGACAGTACTCACATAATATAGTTATCTGTTTAATCGTTTGGTTGTACTGTGCCACAGTGGCCAAGATGGCGACGACAGGCACTGCCTACTATTGGCTTCAAAAACAATCTTCAGAAACCTATAGGTGATGTCACGGATGCTTCGTCCATCTTTTTTTTTTACAGTATATGGTTAGATTCCAGGGGACGCACTGATAAACCTAATAGATCTTGTAATGCACTGCAAGTCGATTTGGATAAAAGTATCTGCAAATGCATACATGTAAAAAATGTAACCTCAGTGTGCGCTCTTGTGATCAATCGGAGTGGTCGATGATGTCACTTGTTCACCTAAAGTCACATGACTATTATCAGGGCTCGCAAAATTTCAAAATTCCTGGTAGCCCTTCCAGTAGTTTTTGTAGCCCGAAATGAATATAAGGAGCCCAAATATAAAAATACATTATTTTTAATGTACCCTGTAGAATATTGATAAATCCTGGATTTCTGTTCCTGCCCATCTCCACACTGGATCTAATCACCATTTTTTATTAATTCAATGGTCGCAAGACTCACAGTTTGGATCATATTATGTTTATCCAGTTACAGATTCATAATTTTTTCTATCAGAAAAATAGGGCTACTGTCGCTTTAAGAGCGAGAGTTCTGCACGGAGCCACATAGGGCCTAATGTCACAAATCCAATTTCTTTTCTAATTGATTATTTTCACTTAAAGACATTCATAAATGTTTTTTACAAGAATACAGCGATTTTGCGAGCCCTGATTATGTCTCAGGTGATTCACTTTCTCTCTGATCCCACTTTTTCAAACCCTAGTTAGTGTGTAATGTTGCTATAACAGCATAAATAATAAATGTAAAAAGTTAAAGCTCAAAGTTCACTTCCAGGCTATATATTTTCTTTAATAGAATTCACATTTCTAAGCCTACAGTGAACGACCGGTTTGGACTACAGCCCTCTACTTCCTGCTTTAATGACATCAGTAGAACAGTTTTTTGACTAAACACCGCCCACAGGATACCTCAGTCACCAGCTAAGCTAACGGCAAGCTAAGCTGCTATCGAATCACAACACACTAAACAAACTACACAATCAGGACATTAGCCCGTTTTGAGGACAGCGCTATACAGA
Source organism: Paramisgurnus dabryanus (assembly GCF_030506205.2). Classification (NCBI taxonomy): domain Eukaryota; kingdom Metazoa; phylum Chordata; class Actinopteri; order Cypriniformes; family Cobitidae; genus Paramisgurnus; species Paramisgurnus dabryanus. The sequence goes on along the minus strand of NC_133359.1, from coordinate 16,752,552 downwards.
TAAGTAAATTGTGTGGAAAAATACCACGTTTTTTTTTACAGGTGAAACATGAACAGATGTTATATTGCCCACTATAAACACAATCAAAGCTTCAAAAACACAGAAAGAATGGAATTTTATGGAACACAGAAAGAATTTTAAAGAAATGCCATAACTGGGCCTGTGGTCTTGCATTGGCAGTTTGACAACTCTTTATGATTATAAACAGGTATTGTCAGAAAGCCCAAAGTTTTTCCCCGGGCGCTGCCTCTGCTATCGGCCAGCTATAAATCACTGTAAGGAACATTAGATCTTGTAAATAAAAGGCAAATGTCGCATTTCTAAACACGCTAAATGCCAGACTTTACCCCAAGGTGGTGATAACCATCTTTAATGATTGATCAGTCCTGTAGTTTCACTGTGTTAAGCGCGTGATAATCCTCACAGCTTCTGTTTAAAATGTGTGCTGCGTTATTGCGGTCACGTCCTGCTGTATTCACGAATGCTCTTCACGCTCGCGCGCCCATCTTACTACAGAGATAAGAAGACGTTGCTATAAAGGTACAGCATGATTAGTGTTGTGTGCAGTTTAAGGGTTTGCAAAGTTATGGCCTGTTCACACAAGCTCTACGTTTTTTTTTTTTTTTTTTTTTTTTGGCATTTTAAAGATTTCAAAATGATGTGAACTTTACAATGATGTCACACAGAAAGCTTCTGGATGAAATAACACTGAAATCTGTTTGTTTAATGAAATTTCATGGCAGTACATAACTGTTTTATAAGATAGGTCATTTGTATGCATACAATCCAACTTTACTTCACGGCGTATTGTGATAATTCGTATTAATTCGTATGACCACATTCGTACATTTTTGTATTGTTTGCTTTTGCCCCTGTGACGTGGGGGTTATGGGTGGGGTTATTGTTATTTAATGATAATCATTTGTTTTTGACCGATTCACTTCGTACAAATTCATACGAATTAGCCAATTTATAAAATACATAAAAAATCTTGTATGATCACTCTGTACAATCTCATTCGTATGTTTTAGTACAATATGCAGTTATAAAATAATCATCTGATCACTGTATTTGACCTAACCGTAATTACTACAGATAAATGCAATTATTGCGCACATTTAAGCCCTTTTCACACAGACATTCCGGAAAATACATGGAAAAGGCATACTGGATTTCTCCGGCATCGTTTGATTTTTTGTTCATTCACACTGCCATGCAGGTCCCGGAAAGACACGTTTGAAAATCCTGCCCTCTCTTCTATGCAGCGTCTGAAGTTTGCATATTATTTATTATTTCTCTTTTCAGAAACAACTCACGTGCATTTTTGTTTATGATAAGACTATAAAGGAGCGCGTGAACGCACAGTTCTATGCTGGTGAATGATCTCAGTTTCAGAGTGGATATTTGACGAGCTCCCTGATCTCTGCTTTAATACAGTTTCAGACATTTCTCATCGTGATTGTTAATATGCATTTAAAACCCGCATTTTGAGGAGCTGAACGATATATCTTGTTGGGATGACGCGCGGGCAAATTAGTTTATTATAGCTCAAATGAGGACGAGACGCGATATTCTTTTATGCTGCTGAATGATCGAGCTAACTTACCTGATATCTGCTTCAGTCCAGTTTGCTAACATTTCTCGTCGTGAATGTTGTAAATCCCTCGTTTTAAAGAGTTGAACCAACTTCACGTTGCCATGACACGCACGTCCTCACTATGGCACGTGCGTCATTGTTTATGCGTCTCATTTATCATTTCCTGATAACTGCTTCAATCTAGTTTGCAACATTTCTCGTGGTGAATGTTTATATGCATGTTATCTCTCGTTTTAAGGAGCTGAACCATAACTTTTGTTAGGCACGCGTCCTCACTATGACACGCCCATTACGGCATTGTTTCGGCTTCTTGTTCACACGGAGGGTTTTCCGTGTATCTGACTAGGTCCTCTTTCCGGCAACGATCCCAGAAGATATACGGGGCATGTTTGTTTTCACACAGACGCTTGTCTGGCAATTTTACGGGTATTTTCTGGGACCAAAGTCTGTATGAATGGGGTTTTAGTGATACAAGGCAATGGTAGTAGGCCCTATCATACATCCTAAAATATGTTTTTCCTCCGCACTTACCGTATTACATATTTACATACTTACATTTTTTTATATACTGATCAGTGTAAATTAAGTATACCATACCTATTTCAATGGTTTAGTTTGGGTGATCAGAACTTTACAGTGTTTTCTATTATAGTTACTTTTTTCTGTTATTAACAAAGTTTTTACATTTCTGAAAAATATATTTTCTTGATTAAATGCATTCATTTAATATTAAAAGGAGTTATAGGGACACTCCACTTTTTGAAAATATGCTCATTTTCCAGAGTTTCCCTAGAGTTAAACATTTGATTTTTACCGTTTTGGAATCTATTCAGCTGATCTCCGGGTATGGCGCTACCACTTTTAGCATAGCTTAGCACAATCCATTGAATCTGATTAGACCATTAGCATTGCGCCCAAAAATAACCATAGAGTTTCGACATTTTTCCTATTTAAAACGTGACTTTTCTGTAGTTACATCGTGTACTAAGACCAATGGAAAATTTACATTTGTGATTTTCTAGGCCAGTATGCCTGATTAAAATACTTCTCTGCTATTGAAAGTTACCAAGGGGACTATTTTCAGGCGCTACGTAATATCATTGCGCCTGCTGCAGCCATGTTACGGCAGCAAAGTCCTTGATTATTACGCCAGAATGAGAGGATAGTTCCTAGCCATATCTGCCTAGAAAATCAAAACTTATAATTTTCCGTCAGTCTTGATACATGATGTAACAGAAGAGTCAAGTTTTAAATAGGAAAAATATCAAAACTCTTTGGTTATTTTTGAGCGCGATGCTAATGGTCTAATCAGATTTAATGAATTATGCTAAGCTATGCTAAAAGTGGTAACGCCAGAACCAGAGATCAGCTGAAAGGATTTCAAAATGGTAACAATCAAATATTTAACTCTAGGGGAGCTGGAAAATTTGCATATTTTCAAAAAAGTGGAGTGTCCCTTTAAGTAGTTTAATCTTATACTGCAGTGGTAATTTCCAAAAGATAAAAAAAGATCACAAAATGTGCATGACCATTTTTATGATTATTTAATCAGCATAATCACAATTATGTTTTACAAAGTTATATGTCAGGCAAATTTTATAATCATGAAAGCCCTAGCTGGTCTTTGGAGTGGGGTTACATTAATACTTTATTCAGGTAATTGTAAGATTTTGTACAATTCACGTTGTAAGAATACTATATCACCACCATTCAAAATGTGTACGTTTTCCTGTGAAATCAGGTTGGTTTATTGTTTAAATGATTTTTGGTTATTCATCATAAGAGCCGTCACACAGTTAATAAGTTGTGAGTGAGCGTGCCTCTGTTAACCATTACAGACTGCCGATTTTGCCTTATAACAATTTCCCTGTAATTTTCTCAAAATTGTGGCTAAAATTGTTCACTGTGCTTTATTTTCAAATGAGATGCTATACTTTTTTCTTTATCTTTATCCTTTTTTCACTCAGACTTATCACTTGACTAAGCATCACTGATTGTGCCCATCTCCAGCTGATGGAGATTTGAGTAGAAAACGAGGATATAACCTCATTAGCCGAGGCGACGAAAAGCTATTGAGTCTGATCCGACTGATCCGCCTGTAACCATGGGAGTAAATTGAACTGTCCTGGTTCAGATGATCAGACTCTCTCTCTCTCTCCCTTTCTCTCTGTGTGTGTGTGTGTCTGTTTGTTTATAATAGTGTGTGTGTGTGTGTGTGTGTGTGTGTGTGTGTGTGTGTGTGTGTGTGTGTGTGTGTGTGTGTGTGTGTGTGTGTGTGTGTGTGTGTGTGTGTGTTAAGTGGTTGGTGTAGTTGGTTTTTGCAACCCATATCGTTTTCGAACAAATCTTTGACTTCCATGCCCTATGCTCATATTTCTCATTCACTGAAGTCTCCTTCGAGAGGCACATGTCCTCTCTGGTCGTAAAATCCCCATTGATGCCGTCATCAAGCGATTATGCGAGCATTCTGACAGTCTGCTCGCCATTTTTCAAGAAGACACATTGAAGTATATTAAATTTCAAAACGTAGCTAATCGAACCAGAAACGCAGCTGCCCACCAAGAATTATAATAAAATTTAAACGACTCACGGATTGCGTATTGATTTCTGCGATTTCTGACGCATCAGGTGGCGGATCGTTTTTGTGCCCTTTCCTAATGGCGGACAAATCAATCATAAGAAAGTTATACAGGATCCATATTCATCACGCCATATAATGCTAAGCAGTTACACAGAAGACC